>NC_091940.1:25462369-25652369 GCF_041260155.1 Ptychodera flava
TCATATTTCTCAATATTCTCATATTATCATGCCAGCTTACAGTTTATTATTCTTATACCCAATATAATATTTCAAGAAAAGTGTCCCGAGACTAAGAACGGAAAATCAACCATGCGCGTAGTAGAATAGCTGTTGCTATGGTTACGCCGAGAGGATAGTCAGTTAATATTTGCACAAAATAATCGTTCAGTTTCTCGCTTTCACGGCCCAGACAACTAAAACAGCTCCTTTTTCTGAATTTGATTCAAGTCAAACAATGGATCAAAAAACGAGGGCCCCGCGGGACCGGTACTTCAGCATGTAGACGTGCCATATCTAAGAATTTCGCGTTAGTTTTAACGGATTAGTGAAATGTTTCAGCATATTCGTTGGATTCAAACATTGCATAAAATCCCTGCTGGTGGACCTTTTTGTTTTTCAAGCCAGCCGAAAGCACTTAACATATTCTTCAGTCCACAAAATGCCCTTGCGATCACCCTTTGTATAGTTCCCTGTATCTTTTATGTGCTTTCTCTTATAGTTTAAGTCTGTCACTGGAAACAGGCCAATGCAAATCGTGAAGTGAATACCAAAGCCACACTAATGTGATGTAATATAATGCAAACCGTTGAACCACCGAGACTGTGCATTCACCTCTTCACCTTGGTAGACCTGAAGTTTAACGCACACTGCGCATGCTCTGCTGCATATTCGCAACCATGTTACATCTGTGGGTTCTCTATATTCAAAGCTGCAGACGTGATTTAGTCCTGGAATATGGGCTCAGTTCGTCCGCAACGCCTCCTCAATTTAGCACGTTCGCCTTCCACTGTAGGCCAGCAAACATCTGGCCGAAAAAGAAATATTGAATACAGGGTCAAAATGTTATAATTGCTTATTATCCGTAAGCGGTCTCCTATCTGGGATAGATGGGGTTGGTTGCCAGGCGTCATATAGGAGTATACTTATTCTCCTCTTCAAGTTTTGATTGGCGCCTGGCTGTAATGGGACGGAGGGCAAACATGTTTGTCCGATTGTTATAAATAAGAAATATTTCCGTTAAGGGATCAACGTTCAACACCGGTTAACAACTTGAGGCGAATGCCCGCCTTGTACTGTAAGTGACCCTTAGGATTTACACAGCTCACTGGTATACCGGCAGTCCAAAGTTGTTGATTGGTTGGCTTGTTTGTTAACTGACTCCACTCGTTGGATCCCTGGTCAACCGACTTGTTTATTGGCCGGCCTACCGACGGCCCGGCCGGTTGGTAGGTTGACTGACGAGCTGGTCAACCAGTCAGTTAAGCTGGCTGCAGACAGTTGGCCAAAGGACTGATTGGCTGTCTGCACAGATGGTTCACTGGCGGACTGGGTGGTCAACTGTCTGGTTGGCTCCTTCACTGTTTGTGAGATCTTTTTCTCGCATTCTCGCTACTGACCGCCCAGCTCCTTCGAATAAAGTCTGTTGTGAATATTGTGGACAAGATTGAAGACCTATCTTTAGGTTCCATTTATGTATATCACCATATGGCTGTCTACTTTTTTTTATTTTTATTTTATTTGATTAACAGATCAACGGGCAAACCCACTAACAGATCTGCGAAACAAAAAAGTCACACCATCACAAGACAAATGTACAAGACAACCATAAAAGTAACATGTTACATTAAATTGAAAAAATATACAGAAATCAAAAAAGAGAACTGTTAAAATGACTGGATAAAATAGTTTTAAAACTACACAGCGTAGAGAAAATATCTATATGACATTTGAAAGAGATGTCGTTAAAAACAGACATGCATCTGGGCACTGTCGAGAATTTTTTGCAATTAACAGAACACAAGTCTGGTTTAAAAAAGGGGTTTCTTGCGTAAATTTCTACTGGGGGCATAAAAGCAGATTTGATTTAAAATATTTGGTGAATCATAATGTGAATGGATTATTTTGTACAAAAATCACATGTCAAGGGTTAGTCTTCTATTGTATAATTCAGGAATGCAATAAAATGGGTAGCTGGATTTACTGCAGTGAACATTGAGTTTGCGACAAATGTATTTCACAAACTTTATTTATATTCGCTCAATTTTTTCTGACCGGCCCTGCTGGTGGGGTGACCACACAACAGAGCCATACTCTAGAATAGATCTTACATAAACAAAATACAGAGAAATAATTGCTGAAATGTCATTGAATGACTGGCAGAGACGCTTAATAAAACTAAGAGATTTGAAGGCTCTAGAAACAATGTTATTGATGTGAAAAGAATAATTAAGGTTGGAAGTAAGGTAAATGCCCAAATCCTTGACAACAGAGACCCGTTAAAGAGGAGTACCACTGATGGAGTAATCAACAGAGGAAATGACTCTTTTCTTAGGTGTAAAACTGATGAATTTACATTTACTGATGTTAGGTGACAGCTTCCAGTTCTTACACCATTGAGCAAATTTGCTAAGATCTTGCTGTAACATGACACAGTCAGCGAGGAATGTGATGATGGTGCGATGATCTATCCGATGATCTATACTGATGATCTATCCGAAGGCAAATTTTACATCGCCTTCAAATTGCACGCACTTTAAAAGGTTCTATCAACCTAATATTACTCAACTCATTGATGAGATATTTTATGATATGTCATCGTTAAAACGACGGGCGAATTCACATTGTCTTTTAATACCCTACAGACAGAAATCAGATTTATTTCTGATCGCGGCGTGCATCTCTTCAAGGCCTGTGCGTTTTACTTGTAGTGATTTCACAGACACGCGAATGTATTGTAATGTAATGCGTACCGTTGAACCACCGAAGCTGTGCTCAACCAAACGCTGGTATTTTCCGATCGGCCTGAACGGCTAACGATGGAGCCGCCCGCCCTTCTTGTCACCAATAACATGGCAGAGTTTAAAACCTAAATACTGTGTTTTTCAACTTGTTTTGGGAAATAGAACAAGAAACTGTAGTTAACATTAGAAACAAAAATATTTTTTTTTAAATCATCAAAATTTACATCTAATTGTCTTGTTAATTGCATGGTCGGGAAGCAGAAAAAAGGAAAGACACCCCTATCATCACGTCACATAAGCTTAACCGAGTGTCATGGACAAGAAACAAGTTATTTTCTCTTCGTGTCATTTGATTAACATTGTTTTTCAAACTATCGTGTTTTCTAAATTATACGCCTAAAAAGTCATCTTTCCCCTGATAAATATCATTTGACGGTAATTTTATCTCGTGCCGTGCAGATTGATTCTAAATCAGACATGTCTTTTTCGTTCTCGTCGGCTTTATAAACGCTTTTACTCGGTTTCCGTGTCAACGCACAGCCGTAGGGAGCAAAACGGATAACACGGGGTGACAGACAACAAAGTCATCTCACACGCAATGTTATCAACTAAGAGACGGCCATCAAATTTGGTTTACGGTGTTATTGGAGACAAACAGCCTAGCTGAATTCCCGAGTCGCTTTTCAAGAGCCGAGACAAACAAGGCGTATAAAATCGAAGCAGTATCATTTCAAACCAGATGCTGAAGGCCAAGGTTGAACCCCCGACCGCAAAACATGGCAATTACCGCTCATCACTCCTTTCCGATGAACATTTTATATCTCCTCCTTGTTGCTCAGCGCCTCCGGACAACTCAGGGACGGCTGGTTACCCTTGGCAACGCGCAGCGTGTCATCGTTGCCGTCACTGATTACACGCCGTGAGTTCAAATTGTGTTAAGGAAGTCAAGCATGTATTCGAAGCCATGGATGTTGCAAATATGAAACCAAGTAGGCTCAAAACCGTAACATGTATATATGCTTCGACGGTTCAAACGGTCATTTCATCGAAATCTGCGCCATAACGTCCAAAGGTGATGAAAGAAAGATCTTTAAAAGATGAGGTTACTCTGTACGAACATGTAGGCTGGCGTTAAAGTTGAAAATTGCTTTAAACTTAGTAAAGCATAATTAGTCGCCTGTGTTTGCGATTTGATACTTTCACATTAATTTTTCTTTCAATTGGCATGTTTAGACTCCATCAGCAATTCAAATATGTCACGAAAGGCTCCTGCGGGTGAAAATTTCATCATTTATTGGCGTGTGGCTGAAAGCTGGAGCACGGAATAGGTCGAAATTAAACACATGGTACAAGTTGTATTTACGAGTGAAAAATGGACCCGTACACGTTTTTTGTAATAACCATATCAATGGAGAGAGAAAACAGGGGGAAAGGAGGAGATAAAATTTGTCTTGAATACAGACTGGGATCGCAACAAGAACACAATTCCACGTCTTTCTCAAAAACGCAAGCGAAACCGTGACCGTGTATCAGCGTAGTGTACAATTAGAATTGAAAATATTTTACTCAAATATTATCACATTAAACGGAAAAAATATCAGTTATTTTACAACATATCTACCCTCTTTACGAATAAAATAACTTAAGCGTCGATGACTACTTGTTCATATTAAGGGCTGAATCAGGTTTTCGATAGCTATGGTTCTGTGCTAAAAGTCACAACTATTCGATGTAGATCATTTTCTTTAAAATAATAAATACATAAATTAAAATAAATAAATAAATAATGTATAAATAAACAAAAATAAATATATAAATGAGAATTTTGTATATTTGTGGGTGTCCAGTCAGTCGATGACCAACATGGCAATAACGGATCAGAATGGCGTGCCTTCTTGTTTTCGGATTACTTCAATGTCAGCAATCTTGTATTTATCTGGCGCATTAACTTGTCATTGATTTAATCCCACCATTAAACTGCCAACTCCACGTTTCTCGTTACAATGCGCTGCGACGTTTCGCTGCCCTATTCCCTGATCTTGCAGGGATACTGAACCTGGATTAGGAAGATAACCAGCCCTGCTGTGTATATGTTCCTTATCTTGGACAATTTGAGGTGATATTTTAATGCTTCAAGGAAATAGTGACGCGCGTTCGTATAACTTCTCTCTTTAAGGCTGCCTATCCATTATGGAAATGGCAAATTGTCGATAATGGCGAAAGCTCGTTTGCCAAGGTTATCTTACAAGTAAAGTCAATTATCTTGCTATCCACGGTGTAAAGTTTATCGTTTTCATTTCTGTTCTTTATCATCGAGACTTCAAAGAAATATCCGCCGCGCCTTCAATTCTTTCAACAATTACAGTCGGTGATTCTGTTACTTACAGAGGCAGAAACGCAAGGAAATGGGAAAGGGGTCTAATGGACCATCTCAGTACCATATCAGTGTCGGGATGGACATATTTTGTCTGCGGGCAAGCACAGAAAAAACTTCAGCTTTGTGGACACGTGCATAAATCAGCACCCTAGAGTCAAACCATTGAATACTTGAGCTCATGCTCACTGGCCAGTGTATTCATCCGAAATATATTTTGTGATTCGATGGAAAATAATGAAATAACGCAGGCGTCAAAAACATCAGCTTGATAACTAAGCGCTGCTCACTGCACCCCTTATGAGCAATTAACTGGAGGCAAAGCCCTGTTTAAAAGACACTGATATCCATCGAATTTATTGAGAGAAATTTAGAGACCAGCCTGAATTAAGACATCAGAAAACATTAGGAAATATTTCTTACTGATTGATTTTGGACGATATTACTTGTGTGACGCCGTGATTTTCTGTTCTAAGTCTGATTCTAGGTCTGATTCTAATCCAGTGCAGCCTTTCATTAACTGTACAAATAAAATTAACCCCTAATTTAATTATTGCACCTCGGGATTAATTTCTTCGATTTGCCCGAATGGATAACGCCGTCAGAGCACGAAGCATAACGCTTTCAAATTATAAAATGTTACTTTATTCAAATCTACCTGGTGGCAAATCTGTTCTCAGTATTAATTTCAATAGAAGACATATCTGGATATCGCCTTTTTGATCCCTCGGAACGGAAGCAAATTCGTCCTTGAGATAAATTTACTCTCGGCTGCATTGAAACCACATGTGACGGGTCTCCACTGAGCGAGAGAGCACGCAGATCAACCAGCGGCATATGATTGGTCTTTTCTATTACTGCGCCGTATGCCTCGAAGTGCGCATAGCAAGGTACATGAACCGACTTGACACATTTATTGGAGAATGTATTCAATTAGTGAATCGCGTAAGGATTTGTTGCGGTCAAAGGACGGAGCCGTTCGTCTGGGATTCAAATTCTTTGATCGATCCGGGGATCGATGGCGTCGTTTGATATGAGGCAAATGCAAACTACAGCAAATACATTATGGGTAAAAGACATGAAAGTACTCAGAGCAACGGAGAACGGCTAACTTTTGTGACACTAAGTGAGACACACACAGCTGCTGTAAACTGGTCGTAATTCATTCTTACTTATACAAAATTGAGACCAAGCTGTCAGAAAGAGTGTCTTGCATGGATGTAAGCAGCCAGAATGACGTAAGTAGACTCAAGCTGTTCAAGAACTGAATAGCAATGAGTCAGCTCCAGAGTAGACGGCTTCTATCGACGTCCGACGGTTCGAACTAGCATGTGCAAGGCCGAAAGTGACGCAATCCGCCACCGGAAAATAACTATGCAGAGTTCAATACGGTCGCTCAAAGAAAGGGATCCGACTGTTTTTGAACATCCGACAGTACCTAGCTCCATCTGACATTTCGTGAAGGATTCTGGGTAGTCAGTATAATGGTGAACGTAGATCATCACCATTATTGCGTAAACTGCTGGTGATTTAAATGACCACATACCGCCGTAACTATAAGAAATGGGAACTGCAGTGGTCAAGAGATCGTTATAGTTGGCCTGGTGAAAATAGAACCAGACATTTGAAAATACGTGCGTTGGTCAGAAAATTACCTCATAACATTACCGACAGGGGGAAAGGAATTCCTAAAGTCATAATAAATACGCACATATTTATTTGGACTTTGTTTGAGGAAAGGTGTGTAAAGCAGCATTAAGGTAAAACTGCCGGTTTGAAATCTCAATGATGAACAAACTACATACCTTATTTAGACTTTCTAATGTAACACAAAAGTCATCTTTCACCGGAGAAATGTTTCCCTCTTGAAATGACAATTTATCTTCGAGCAGACAATGACTTGATTTTTCTTTTTATTATACAGTCAGTGATGCCGCTAATTTTAAATTAGCATATCACAGAAAACGGAAAACATTTTTTAAATGTTAAACCATATTGTGTGTATATTTTCTTGTTCCCTACCTTGGGGGGGGGGGGGGTTGCTTCTAGCGACCGTCTTAAGACAGCCATCGTAAACGGTTAAATCAGCCTATACAGTTGACTCATAGTATATGATAGGAGCTATTTATAGATGAACCAACGACAGGGCATTGGTGACGGTCATTCACCCAATCGGATTTACAAACTGATCTTGGAGGACGCCGAGGAGAAAGTGACTCACGTAAAAATATTGCTCAATTTGATGCAGAACTGTGCCCGTGTCCAATTTGCTTCACTAGCCATAGGTGGAGGTCCTCAGGGTCGGGTTCTCCTCGACCCCCACTCTGTACTTTGATTGGCCTTATATCTGAGGGGAAGGACGATATTTCTCCCGACACCAACACTGGGGGCGCTATTCATGCCGTGAATTATCGTGTCGGATCGGGTTTTTGGCAGATTTACTATTTAGGCTTTATACACCAATAAATTTTAGACGAATCTCAGACAGCCAGTTTCCTGTTATCAAAGTGTTTTCCATTAACAAAGCTTCATGCAAATCACAGACATAGTCTGCTAAGAAACTACACGACCCGAAACGGTCACACAGGAGTTTATCGTTCTCATGGCTGTCAAAATATGAATTCCAGATGTACACTATAAATACTGTTACTTTATCCGCCAAAAAGATCGAAAAATAAAAGTTGAAAATTGCTTACAACATTATCTCAGCTTCGTTTGCCTATTTGTGAATAAATAAAGTATGCTCGCACTTCAAATCTTTTTACGAGGGTCACCTTGACGTGTCATGACCTGAACCTGACCTTTTCACTCCATTCCGTCTTGACAAAAAACTAGGAATTTTTAAAAAAAGACTTTCTATCTCACAGGATGCACTCGATCACCCTTTTCAGTGACGAACTCGTCGTCACGGAGGAACTCTTCACGGTCTAGGTTCAACAAAATGTCAGACTGTGAGCATTCAACTCACAAGCCGTCGATTCAATTCAACCATAATGCACGCAATTCTTTCATTGAAAGGGATAAAGCGCCCTGCAAGATGCCTGCACTCAGTTGGAGATCTTGTGAGGTCCTGTACTGAATGCAGTTAATTCTAGCAAATGGCTACTGCTATAAAGGTACCACACACACGGAAACCGCAGTTATTGTGGACTGTTGTAGCAGCGTGTCAAAAACAGGTGACATAGCTGCAAAGAATAAATGATGGCTTTTACTGATGTACAAGACCTGCTCACAGTACCTTCATGTCGGGATTTCTAATGTATTATACAGCAAGTGGAATGATCATCTCGAAAGATTGGATTGATGCCTGCCACTGGAAAGCAGGACTTTGGTTGAAACCAATGCCAGGCAATTGTACTTTTTTACAGTTTCATTACCTTCCTGGCCAACTAAATAGATAAATGGTATTCATTCAAAATATAAAGCAACAGGAGCATATCACAGGAAGCTTTTTTGTTTTCTATTTGGATGTTGAAATGGCAGTATAATTCTGAAAATATATCAGAGAATGTAGATAAATACAAAAGAGGGAGTATACATAGACAAACAAATGAGCAGGTGATGCTTTTATGTACAACTCAGATTGTAAGAGAGCGATATTCACAGCCAGACAGTCCGAATCATTGAATACGACGAAGTTTTCTGCCTGACACCGATGATTTATGCACAGAATGATGTAATTTGACAACCCTAGAGACCTGGGATGATTGTTGTATGTATGGGAAGAGCTCATTCATATGAATGAAGGTTTTTTTCATGTTGGAGGGTCCAAAGTGCCTATGAAAGACAAGATGTACACTGTACCATACTATAGGACAAAACTTATTTCAGAGAAAATGAGTCCGACCTTAAAATTCATGTTTGAAAATTTTAACATCGATTGAACGCATCTAAAGCAAGTTTATTCAATGTACCAAAATACCAAATTTGAAGGCTAGCTGACGGGCCATTATAGAGAAAATGTTTTGGCAAACTGAGAAACCTGGCCCAAAAAGTTTTCAATACCCAACTTCCACCAGCGTTTTGAACTATTCTGATTTCAGTTATCAATATTATTAATACCTACAAACTAAATTTGAAAGCTACCAGACATAGTTTCATCTACGTTTTGACCAAAATGGAACAAAAACCTACAATATAAAAATATGCAAATTTCAAGATTTTACATTTGTAAGCAAAAAACGAAATTTGGCACAAAGAATGCACAAATGTCCTCAATTGATAAATATGCAAATTAACACAGCTCCATGTCTAGCAAAACTGTTTTCATCTCTCTGCATGTACTTGGTACCTACGCATGTATGCCATCTTTCAATTGAATATGGCCTGCAGTTTTTAAAGAAATCATGTTCAATGACAGACGGACATACAGACAGACAGTGGCATCACATCAGCTCCTGTATGTAAACAAGGGAGCTAAAAAGGGGCTTGGTTGTGGCCTGGCTCGGAGTCATCATTACATTTAAATTCATCAATATGAACAATGAGTTCGTTTTAGGCAGAAGGGACTGAACAGTTTAGTGAAAAGAAATATGTTTGGGGTTTTTTGTCGTTTTGTTTACAGAATACAGATTCATGTTCGTAACTGGTAACTTACATACTGTTTTATTTAAACATAATGTAAATATTGCTACAAAACATGAAGAAAACACTGCAAACTATCGGTATGGTCTAAAGCCACACAGGAACATTCTGAGATATTTTACAGAGGGAATACACATCTTTTATAATACATGGTTCAATACAGGCGAAGTAGTGTCTTCAAATATATTTGGGCCGTGTAAAGCTTTTTGATATCAGTGAGCTACCACAGCTTTGACAAAAATGCATTGCTTTGAGAACGAGAAGTTAAATTACAACTGGCAGAAATAGAAGGGTATCAATAACTTATCAATTTTCTTTAATGTTGTGCGTAAGACAGAAGCAATGTGTAAACAACATACATTATCACAACAAAGCTACAACACTGGTAAAATCGTTGCGTGCTAGGTGTTTCCATGACAACCCGTAAGTGGCTTCCAATTTTCATGGAAATGGAAGTTGGCTTGTTTCCGTAGTAACAGGGAGCCCCATGCTGGTGGAATACCTGAGCTGCCTCCTGGTGTCACTCCTGTTCCTATGGTGACACACCGAAGCCCTTCTCGTATCTCAGAGACGACTTGCTGGCCATCTGTTTTCCTTCATGCACACTTGAAATGATTTTAACAATCACCTATGATCACTATGAATCAGTGACCAAATTATTTTAACATGTCCAAACAAAAGTCACCTCTGCAAGCATATTCCTAAAAATTTGCATATGTTTGTACACAAGGGGCAAACATGATTACACATCACGTCTGATTTTTTTTTTCTCAAGAGGGATTGTCACCGGACAAGGAATTCGATACTTAAATCTGCACATAAATATCAGTACTTACGTACAAATGTACCGTACTTTCTTTTTTCTGGAAAAAGTAAGATCAGTAAACTGAATTTCCCCAGGCTCTCAGGATATTAAAAAGACTCCCTCCTTCTTGCAGTGCAGTAAAAATAACAGAATGTCTTTCTTCTGTACAAAAACAAATGCTGTGAGCAAAATTTGTACATGTTTACAAGACAGGGTACGGTACACTGTACATGGAACACTCTGATCCCACACTGCTTGATTAATGCAGCATATTGTAGCACAACTCTCAAGGTTAAAATATAACAACACCATCTCCTGAAACTTAACACTTCTCTTGAGTATGTACATGTAGAGTATGGGTACATTGGAGCTGAACTTGATCCCGGGCTACTGCTTTGGTTCAACTGTCTCGCCTTGCTTCACTTCTATCACAAGCTTTGGTTCTGAATATATTTGACTAATAGTTACCTGTTGAAAAAGGAAATAATGTTGATGGTGTCTTCATACAATCAGCCTCTCCTGTGACAAATTAGCAGTAATGGACACATACATACACTTAATAATTGATTTGCGTTTTTGCTTTAATTGATGTTATAGTGCCACACTGCAATATCTGAGATTTTTATTTCTACGTCTATGTGTAACATTTTGTGTTTCTATGTTCATATGTATTTTCCAGTGCATGTCCACCCATGGCCAGCCTATGATTTGTATGGACAAGTCTGTAATTCAGTGATTGTTCATGTTCACGTCTTTTTTTCCGTTGTTGGTATCTTACATGTGTAGGCCATTTTGTTTCATAGTTTTTAATACTATTATGGGTCACGTGTACATAGACATGTTCAATTACGGTGGTTTGTGTTGAACCGGTGGCAGTGCAAGGAACTTGGCATATCGGTACTGTCTAAATTGACAAGTTGCCAACACTGTCAGGTGTATATGTCACTATTATCTAGTGGTAATATCAGTCCATCACAAAGAAATCAACTCTGTGAAAGTTGAAATATTACCTAGAGGGAGGTGTGACGTAGTTAAAAACAATACCACTAGATACCAGAAACCACGCTTATGAATGATACGTTCTGGACAGTTAGTTGGATGTGTCAAGATGTGTGGTGTTGTTTGGACTACACATGATGTCCTTCCGGAAGATGTTTCAACTTTCGCAGAGTTTATGACTGATATTATTGCCCCGATAAAAAATCACGTTGACAGTGTTGGCAACTTAGTTTAGGCGGTATGTATAGTTCCCACATTGCCAACAGTTCAACACAAACCACTGTATTACCATTGTATGTTCCCAGAGTTTATGATTTTCTTCTGTATCTCTAAGTTTCCTACGGTTCATACATGAGGGTAGGTGATACTGATTGCAGATGATGCAACTTTTCATAAAGCAGTGATAAAAGTATATACATAAATATATTTAGCAGACAGAAACACATACTCACCTGTCTTTTCAACAATTCTAAATTTTTTTCTGCCTTTGTTACCAGTTCATTAATTTTCACCGACTCTGTGACCGACTTATTTTCCTGAAAAGCATCTTGTATCCTTCTGTAAGCGTACGTCCTGGAAATGGGAAAACATAGTAGACCAGAATTAGATATAAATCTTTTCAATTAAAGATCAAGAAAAAAGACTTTGATCTGAATGAAGATATACATGTACGTCGATTTCTGGATAAGGCCAGAGTATGTGAATTCTTTGTTTTACATCCACTCAACTAATTCTGAAAGTTAGGTGGGTAAGTGGTTGAAATCCACACACACAAAAACTTCAATACACATCAATATGCCATTAGTTGACAGATTGCTCATACAGCCTGTTCATTACTTTTAGTATATGCTTCTATGCTTCCAGAGGATGTAATTTTACTTCTGACCAGATGGTTCAATGGTTGTAGTGTGACTGCTCTCAGGAGGTATTTTGTTACAATATAAAAGTACAAAAAAAGGCTTTTTTTTGCGACAGAATAAAGGAAATTTCGTGGCGCAATTTGGTGTCGTCATTATTTTTTGTTTATTTCAGATCCATGAGCTCATGAAATGGAGAAGAAGTACAATGTAATTCTAAAGTGACGAAACTTAAAAAATACCGCAATGATACGGTGTCGTTCACATTTGATCAGAATTGGTACATACCAAGTATGCGTACCAAAGATCAACAATAAATGTTGTTTCTATCTGTTCAGTGCAGGAAAATTCTACGTTGATGTTATGACAATGATTTCTGCACAGTACAACCAGAAAAACAACAAGAAATATTTAAACCAGAAAAACAAGAATGACAAAAGTAAATAAGGTCTGAAACTTTAGGTACTGGAGGTCAACTTTAGCAACATGCATAGCAGAGGAATGTTTCAACACAGCTAGTCCCTCTTAGTTTGAGCACACAGTAAGTAAGGCTACCCACAATTCTCAATGATCTGTACACATGGAGATCACTCACTGAACTGAAGCAAATTTCTTCTGTACACAGAACAACTCAGTCCATATTTCAAAATTCTGGGACCATAGTTCTGATAATCATAATTTTCTGATTTCTCACTGTGAATAATGAGAAGATCAACCCCTTTTCCGCAGAGGAGATGGCAATTTTGTAATCTTGTCGACATAGTTTTTTGACAGCCATATGCAATATTTTCAAGGAAACTAAGGGAATAAGTAGCATCTGTGTTGGCAAAAGAAAGGGTATTGATTTTTTGAATGTTTGTATTATTGTAACAAAGGAAATTAACATGTCTGACAAGTGGTATGATGAGACCATCTTAGTTGCTGATAACTTTACCTTGACAAGTGTACAATTTTTAGCACCTTCAAACATCAAATTCTTATTCAATTTACTCCTGAATTTTAAACATCATCAATAATTTTGGAACATAGTTTTAAACAATAATCCTTAAATTAAATTCTAAGTTTGAAATTGTTGAGAAACTGATAAAATTGAAGAAGCCTTTAGTAAATAATGTCTGAGCACACAAATCAAGGGGAATTGTGGGTAGTCTCACTTACTGAGGAGCAGGTCTGTTAATATGTGACAGTTCATAAACAATGACAGGAAATGACTCAAGGTCAGTGGAGTAGCCTGTTTCAGTCACTGGCATGCCAAAACTCCTGCACATTTGCAGGATTTCCCTCTTTCTTACCTCATTTGCACATTTTTGACACTGACAGGTTCATTTGAACAACGTCACATCTCAACCCCTGCCTAAACCTTTACACCAAATACTGAGATGGTAGCTTTGGCGGTATGGGAGCTTTTGTGTGTGACAGACATACATCCGCACATACATACCCACATACATACATACATACAGACATACAGACGCCACCGACTCATCATATAAGCTCTTTTTGGTATTTATATACATACCAAATATGAGCTAAAAATCGTTTTTTACAGACGCAAATTCAGTTCCAGCTGCAGCACAGTCCTCTACCTCATCTCAAGTTTTGTACATATTCTTTTCTATAGCGTATTTCTAACAGACTCAATGATGGCTCAGTCTAGATTTTCAACCACTTCTTAAAAAGGTAACTGCAGATACAATCCAAATACTCGGCATGCCAGAACTTAAATGAGTCAAATCAGCAATTTCAAATAAAACTCCCCATATGTTTTCAGTTGCATTGTGGGATATTGACAAAATCTGCAATTCACAAGAGCTCACAACAATATACATGTACCGGACTGTTTACTATACAATTGTGCCGACATAGATAGGTACTAAGAAAGGTGTAAAATTTCAACCTTGTGCAGAACAAAAATGCACAAATGCATTTCAGAGATATTCATAGTACATGATCTGTGCAGTCTCTTGAGAATGGACTAGCCTCATACCTAAAGTGACCCCACTGAACTCACGTTCCTGAATGAATACTCATGCCATAGAGGTTGTTGTTTTTCATCTCTGTTTGCCCCATTACATGTCATTATCTTCCAATTTAGGGTTCAACTTACAGGAAACACAAAATAATAGGCCTCGCGTATCTCTGACTGATTTCTAAAGTCACATTATCGGCAGAACTTCATACTTCATGTACGTGTGTAGGTGTTGCGGGACAGTTTCAAAGGATGGCTGACAAACATTGATCATTGATAACCATGGGTGGTATATAGGTATACATGTTCTATCTCAGAGGGTAGGTGTAATTGATTTATCTCAATTTACATTTGTATACGCTTGGTTCTTCTCTCTACATGATGAAATTCACTTCTCATCATTTTTCACCATCACGGCTCCCTCTGTAGTGACAACTTATATTGCTTGGCCGTTTATCCACCTAATATCCTTAGGGCACGCCGTCTAAATATTGTACCGGCAGAGCATAAAAAACAAAATTTACAATGCACTCAGTAGAATAGCTTTTGCAACTTTCATGAAGTATGGCCTGCCTACCACATCTTTGCTTTTGATAAATCTATTCAATTTACAGTTCTACTGGATGTCACTTTTGACCTGCAGGTATTTTTCAAAAATTTTCACCAGAATGTCAAATACAGTTTCTTATCCTGCTCACAGAAATCATGTTGACATGCCTATGTTCCACTTGTTGATGAAGCCTTGTTTTTAAGTGATGTCCTATGATATTGTTGAATTTTATCTATCAGCCAACGAAAATAACATTTTATATATTGTACGCAGTGTAGCGCGCGCGTGTGTGTGTGTGTGTGTGTGTGTGTGTGCACAGCTTTTACTTTGGTATTTCAAAATACCGGGTATTTGAGGGGAAAAAAAGAAAAAGCATTACAGTGTTCATTTCACAGGACAGAAATAATTAAAATATTCATCAAAAGTTGCCTGTGTGATTCTTTCATTACTGCATGTTAACAATATTTATTTGGTACACCCCCGGCTCATCATGGCTTTGAACTTGAACACCACAAGCAACGAAGAGACAAAAATCTGACTCGTGTTTTTTAATTCCGTGAAGCGAAAAAGACCACCCAGCCTCGACTAGTGAGAGCTGTAAATGCAAAACATCCAACAGATACTGTACACAGCATCTGCTAGTGATTCTAGGGACCTATCTATAGTCCTACAATATTTAGGCAATGCTAAAGAATCATGTGATCATTCATTACGGGTTATTGAATTATGAACCGGATTGCAACCATTCAGCTTACAGATACAACATCATACAGCTCAAAGTTGAAGTTGTTTACCATAAGCACCAAGTACTGTATAGCACTTTATCACAGCATGTGTATTCACAGCCAAGTGACTAGCTGACATGCCCCTTGGGGAAACTTGTTACTTTCCTTGCAACCCATCATGGTTGCCATTATCATGCCCAGGAGAGTGTACGGAATCAGTATTCCCAACTGTAGTACCCGGCAATCTCTTTACTTGTGAGATCACAAGTATATAGCACATTGCTAAATATAAAAGTTATGTTTGACATCTCCCCATTGTGAAATTAGGTGTGAAATTCACTGATAGGGTCATTTTTGTGATCTTGACCTCTTCAGTGAATTTCTTCATCTCGTTAGTGAATTTCACACCTGAATCCACATTTGGCTTCTGTGACTTTGTCAATAGCAGCAACAGGATAAAACTGCATTCATATTGGTTTGCAATTATTTCTAGAAAGATTCTGCTAAATTCTAACTATTTACACTCATTTTGTTTCATTGCCAAAAAAAATGCTCTTCTCAGAAACTTTTCACAAACTTTTCATCCACCAGTATTTGAACATTTGATTCGGATGTAAACATTTCATGAATCACTTCAATCCCAAATGATTAAGATCTGATGATAATAATATAAAATGCACAAACACAGGACATCTTTCTTTATCTCTGGGTGGTAATTAATGTTTATGATTGAATATACCGTATATGTAGTATCATGTGCTTGACATGCCTGCTGCTAACAAACATTCAGAAAAAATCTGTGTTTGCCATCAGAATATTTTGCTTCAATTTGTGGTTGGAATCCGAAACACGTTAATTTTTAAATTTCCATTATAGTGTGTGGTAAACGTGCAATTTTCATTTTTGTTGTACATCTACATTTAAATATGGAACCCTTGATAATATTTCACATATTTAGTTTTGTATGTTAATAACAGAGCTACGGCTTCATTTAAAAACATACATCCGCACATACAGACGCCACCGACTCACCATATAAGCTCTTTTTGGTATTTATATACATACCAAGTATGAGCTAATAAAATCAGCTAAGTTTGGGCTTAAATGAACAACAACAAAATTAAAATCCAGGAAGTGGTAAAAATCTTGGAGTGGAGCTTATACATGTGGAGTCATTTTACGCACACCTGCAGTGTCTGTGCGGATCACGGGTAATTTGAACCAAACAAATACACAAGTCAGCTCAAAACTGAGCTGCTGGGCATTGATAACCACCAATGAGACTTTCCATCGCAGGGACTGTAAAGACTCCTAGGTAAGGTAATTATCTGCTCTCATTTCACTGAGGCAGTGTCACTGGGGAGTCCTATAGACATTGACGCTATAACCTGGCATCAAAGGATGGAGATCTGTTTTCCGTGACAGCAATTAAAAGTTACTCATCTATTTTCCACGGATCTACAAATGCATGTACCTCATTGCCCCATCAATGTCAATCCGAATCTAAACCATTACACGCATTTATTTAGCCAAAGGGTGAAAGGCTTTGAAAGTCTTTTTCGGTAAAAAGCTCATAATTTCTTTCTTTTTGACACACTGAAATGGAATTTCTTCTACATGATACTCCTGTTTTGATGATAATACCTCTGGCTAACTTGAACATATATAGTATGTGCTTGATGAAAATGAACCCTGCAATGAAATTTTTGCAATAATGCAGCACAGTTTTGAACGTCATAACAGCTGAATAGGCACACATTACCATGCACAGATACACAAAATTATCATTTCAGTGTTCCTTTCAACAGTACGTTGAAATTTATTGCTCCATTACTGTTCAAAGAATTGCAATAAATCTACTCGTCAATGGGTGTTATTCTTCTAACTGCAAGGACTACCCTGGAAATATGGAATGAAATGTGAAGATAGCGGGCTGGCTAACAATAGAACACCTGGGAATTAACGGTAGCTGCAGAAATTCATAAATACGTTCTTGATCTGCAAGATTTCAATGTACAACAGTTTAGGAATATCTGACCATCAATGGATCAGTTGAAGCATTAAATATGGTACTGTAATTAGTAAACAAAATCAAATTATGTTAATCAGTTAACTCATGAAAAACAATGTTATTTTAATGCCAATAAATCAACAAGTGCTAACATTTCTCAGAATATTTTTGTGGACAGACAGGCATACATAGATATGCATACAGGTACATACATACGCACACATACTGTTACGATACATGTATGCATGCATGCATAAACATACATAGAGGCATAAAGACATATATATTCGTGTGCATATTACTGGTGCAAGAAATAGGTATTGACAGTGGTAACAGTGATGATTAATACAACACATGCAACGGAGAAAAAAAAGACACCTGCTGGCTGTGAAAGCTCAAGGCCTCTTTTTCTGCATTTGTTTCTGATCTTACTTTATTCAAAGGCATGTTACACAATAATTTGTGTCACTGAATAAAAAATATTCATTTAGTGGCCTGGTTTTGAAATCTTCCCATCATAATGTAGTTTATTTAATTTTCCTGTAATACCATTCAAGCATGAATGTTTATGACATGCCATGATATTGCAGGGTAAAATGCTAGAGTCGGAACATTTTTCACTATTATTTAGTATTACAACCATGAAGCTGAATTTCTATACCTTTTATCAGTTAATGGAAACTTAATATATTCTTTTCCATGGAATGTCCTTCTACGCCGTAGACAGTTTTTGGTCGTGATGGCACCCTCTATGGCACAAATCACCTTGACTTGAGCATCAGGCAGGGTGGTAAGTTCAGCTACCATCCATGACAGGATGAAATGAATTGCGTAACATGGTTGCAACAAAGCAAACATGCAGGTAGCTAAGCCGTTTCTACTGATAGGATCAAAAAATGACCAAACCATGGCTGTACTTCTGCCATGGTGATTATAATAATGTCCTGTGTTTTTGTCAGGGGTGGTAAGCTGGTAAATGTGAACCGTGTAAACAAATCATTCCCCCCATTTCCTGAACCTTAGCAAAAAACGCTGAAGTCTGTTTACCAGAGTGTGAAAAAAAAACCCCAGAAATGTTGTGTTCACATTTTAATTGCAGTGTATATTCAAAAAATTTTCATCAACAGAATATATCTATTATTATTTTTTTTCAAAATTCCTAAATAACATCCCTACATACTGGTGAGAAAAGAGCTGAACACACTTGTCAAAACACAATACTTTTCAAAGTTTAACTGACTAGTGCACAAAATCTTCTCGCAATGCATGCAAATTTGCAGATAATCAATAATATGTAGGCACAAGTCCTGTAAAGACCCCAGAAAAACGGGGTTCATAATTAAGTTACCTAACTGGAATGGCATACAGAATGTAATCTGAATATATCATTAGTCCACATTCATACTGTATGTTTAGCTGCAAATTGTACATGGTATTACTGCAGACTGTTTGATCTGGAAAATGGAATTTCCTGCACTAGTAAATAGCTTCGATTTGATGCTTCAAACAGAGTTTACAGTTCCACTAGTAATTGGCAAACACCCTACGCGTTCAATTTTTTACAATGCTCACAGCTCAATGCAGTGGTCGGGTCATACATGTAAGTTGACAAGGGTTTTTTGAGATAATTGGATTTGTCAGTTGCTGGAATGCAACCACCATGTACGCGTGTTTACAGGATATTTTCATTAAAACAAAAAGTCTGTAAATGTGAATGATGCCCTCAGTAGGAACTCACTGGAGAATTGTTCATAAAAACATAATAAAATTCCATACACCATACTTGAAAGAAGTGTGCTACAAAATATTACCATAAATATGACATAAGGCGGTATCTGCAATGCAATCTCCTGTCATCAGATATATCACTTACTCAAGACAAATATTTGATCTGAATTTTTTAAATCCACAAGAATCATCACCCACATGGAATTAATTTCACTGAGAATTGATATATTATTTAGCAAAATGTAATTTATATTCACTTCTCTTGTGGTGTCAAGCTCGGTGATTTATTTTCCATGACACGGGATGACAATAAAAGAGAAACAAAGACATTTTTACAATAAATTTGATGTGTCCTGCAGAGACGCTGTGCATGTTGACAGAATATAAATCAAAATTTCTGAGAATACACCCAACAGCAAGGGTTAAGTTGCAGCCAGTACACATATATCAAAGACTATTCAACTCCCTCCTCTTTTCTCACAATTCCTCCTCCTCATCCACGTCTAAATTTTCCCCCTGATGAAGTTCCTACAGTACCACCCATTGCGCTTTGCACATACATACATGTATGGTATTACCCAAACCATGGTATCAGGAAACACTGATCATAAGGACATGGCATTTTCTTTTTTACTGAAAGGCATGTAATGTATACATGTACACAGATATTTTGTTAGGCTATCCATTATGCTGTATTTTTCAAAAACAATATGGTCCAATTTGTGATGTCATTTTTTTTTTGGCTGAAAATAACTTGAGTCCCTATAAGTTAGCTCATTCAGGACTTCAACCTGCTGTGATCACTGGGGCAATGGCTAACATAACCTTGAAAACAAGAGTGTGTTAAAGGTATACAGTCACCTGTAATCTAAATATGCCCATATATGGTCAAAGGGGTGTTCCTTGGTATTCAAAATGCCAATGTAAGGGCGCACTTTTTAAAAGGCGGTCATCCGCTTAAAATCTGTGATTGGTTAGGTTTTCTCTTGTCATGGTAACTGTGGCAAAATTGGAACAGGTGACAGTATACCTTTAAGTAAAGCATGATTTTAGGCCCATGAATATCCTCCATTGCTTCTCATTCCTACTTGATTTACATATTCAAAGAATGCTATCGGGAAACTTTGCATAATCGAATACACTTATTTAGCAAATTAGGCATCGGATTTTATTGATATCATGCCTAGGTGTCAATATCATCCATGTGGTCCTTGTGAAACAAATGATTAGACGACCAATTAACACAAAGCAACACGTACTAGCTAGGAGATTCTGGTCTGATCCATCACAGTACATTCAAGACCTCACACAGCAGTAACTCTCATCCATTGGAGGCCTGTCATTTTCCATTTGCCAAGTCAGTAAAAACCATACTGAGCCAAAACCTGCAGGTATTTTCACCAACTTGGCGTGATACGTTTTAGCAGGTTTAGTCTGTAAAAATCTTGTTCATAGTTTTATGTGTTTTCTGGGGACTTTCAAATTTTCAAGTCTTTGTAAAAATGCAACCTATATAACCATCAGCAACTGGACCTGATGGTGACATAGGAACTTGGCGGGATAAGAATTAAAAACAAACACTCTTACAGCCTTGATTAGATTTGTTGCGATTCCTTTGAGCAAAACCCTTCAATGAAACTGTTTTTCAGCTAAAGCATGTATAGAGGCCCTACAGAAAAAATTTGCACTTCATGAATTATAAAATTTCGCATTTTGATACCGCGCGGAGCGATTCTTCAGAATACTGTCATGCCATATTGAGAAAATGCAATCAACAATTGAACTTTTCTGATTGTCACCTCTTGGAAGTCGCCTTGTAGCTCAGGTAGGTTATTAAACCCTTCCCACCTGATATCTTTGCTTTATATAATAGAGGTGTAGTTCATCATCAAACGGAAGGATTGGACCATGGAGCCACGATTGGACCAACCATGGCATAGGCAGTAAAAAAGCAAAATTTGTAGAACATCGCAATACGATGATGTAATAAAGACGGTTCCCAGACACTTCGCACCAAAACCACTTCGCACCATACCATCTCGTCCCATACCATTTCGCACCAAAACCACTTCGCACCAAAACAACCTCGTACCAAAACCTCTTCGCCCCAAAAGTCACGTCGCCCAAAACCATTGCCATCCGAAAAAAACACGACTTTACTCCCCAATTTATCGGTAACCGTTAAAAGCTGAAAATAACCAACCACTGCCAGTGAAGTTTTAATCACCTTTCTACCATCCCGGGACTGAAATCTTGAAATTGTACACATTTCGAGAAAATGACATCGCATCGTGCAATACCGCGCACGGCACCTGATATGTACCATTTAGTAGTTTGTGTGTTTCTTTTTTCTAATATATGGTATGGTTTCATGGAAGAAGAAATGGTTCGTGGTAGCCAAGTTGCAGGTAAAAACAACGTAATGATACATCGTGACATCGATGTTTTAGGACGAGTTGACGGTAAGCGAAGTGGTTTTAGTACGAGGTGGTACTTGGGGCGAAGTGGCGCTGGACGAGGTAGTACTTGGGACGAGGTGGTTTTGGTGCGAAATGGTTTTGGGACGAAGTTGTGTGGGGCGAACTGGTTTTGGTGCGAAGTGTCTGGACCCCATAAAGACGACACCAGCGTGATGACCAGACGCAAGCTGGCGCTATTTCAGACGGCACCAAAACATGTTCGCGAGCCGGACATGGATTTGACGAGGGCACCGCCACCGCGGACAGACAAAATACTAGTATGTCGGTCAAAGTAATTAGGTCACTTCCGCTATATAGATACTTGGCGAAATTATTATTATTATTATTATTATTCACGTCAAGTCCGACTTGCAACAAGAAGTAACGAGTTGCGTTCACGTGCTGTGTGTATTTCGCAACCTAAGTCGCGACTATGTAAGTTC
This sequence comes from Ptychodera flava, assembly GCF_041260155.1. Taxonomy (NCBI): domain Eukaryota; kingdom Metazoa; phylum Hemichordata; class Enteropneusta; family Ptychoderidae; genus Ptychodera; species Ptychodera flava. The sequence goes on from NC_091940.1 coordinate 25,484,636, forward strand.
AACCAAATCGTGGGTCTGCAAATAACATGTTTCTTGCTCGTGAATGAAGGGCTATATCTACGGTGGAGAATACTGTTGCAATCTACATAAGACATGGGAATATCTTACCGAAAGTTGTATCCAGTAAATTTCTTAGATTCCCGAAGGAGTTGTTTGTATAAGCTGAGCACTTTCATTCTTGACGTCGCCATTCTATCTTAGCAGAACTTTATTTCCCATAAATCTGTGCCGTCGTACTCCCTAACTGCCTGATTATTTTCGACCTTAAAATTTTTTAAAATTTCATGTCATCGACACATCTCACTATTAAATTTTCTTCTCACTTAAATTTTCATCCTCTAATTTACAAGAAAATTACCGAAACGCCCCATAGATTACTTAGTTTAATTTGATGCATGGCATCGCTCTACACTATATTTCTAGGGAGTCAAAATATGGCGGCCATCATCAAACATGTGAGTGCAAAATTGTGAAGCGTTTAAGCACGATATCTTCGTCTTCCCGTCGTTGTCTTAGTTTTAGGAGTGTAGTAAGATTGAAGGACACATATTTACTACATTTAAAAGCGAAGAGATTAAGAAGTATTTGTATGTAACCGTTACCCATAGTGTGGAGATCTGGCTGTCTGCTTCAACTTGAGGGCGCTTTGTTTGGTGCGAAAGAGCCCACGCCTGCTGTGCTCAAATCCAAAAACTTACAGATGTAAATAGCTTTTATTTATTGCATGCATAACACTGATTGATACTACAGTTAGAAGACAGCATGACATCGTTCATCACAAGGAGGCTAGTCTATAGTACAGTTAAGAAACATGGCCAAAAATTTATGTTAATTTCATCCGCCAAGTCGTCAAGGCAACTAGTGCACACGTCTTCGTTACTTCATCGCCCCGAACTTTCAAGGGAGGAAAAAGGCGACGTTGTCGTCAGTGGGAGGACTTTTCAACGGGATGATATGACAACAGTCACTCCAAAGATTATCTCCAAAGTTGGCAGGGACCTGCACAATATGAAGCAACATCCGATATGCATCATCAAAGAACTTATCAGGGATTTTTTCTACAAGCGTTTTCTAACCAACCGTGGAACTCCTCTGTTCTCAATCTATGACAACCTGAGTCCCATCGTTAGCACGGAGGAAAACTTTGACCAATTACTGGTACCCAGAGATCACATCAGTCGACAGAAACAAGACAACTATTACATCAACTCCTCAACCATTCTACGCGCGCATACCTCAGCTCATCAGCATTCGTTAGTCAGAGCAGGACTGGATGCTTTCCTAGTCGCGGGTGATGTGTACAGAAGAGATACAGTTGATGCGAGTCACTATCCAGTCTTCCATCAAATGGAAGGTGTGCGACTCTTCACTGAATATGAGGTAATGCGATCAACCCTTTCAATCCAAAACTGTGGTGTAAACATAGACAGTAGAGAGTTTCTTTACTGTCTATGGTGTAACCCATGGTAGTTATATCTCCACGTGTAACCCAATTATTTTCTGTGATAAACATCGACTTTCAGAGGGCAAAATTAAGTATGTATGGGTAAATGTAAAGATTACAGTGTAAAAGCCTATCATGTCAGTTACTGTATCATGGTTTAAGTAGTTAACTGATAGATACCTAGCCAACATGATGGCCTTTATATATTTAAATAAGTTTATAATGTGTAATTTGTTGTTTACAACTGAATATTTGTCTTGATAGAATTCATTTGTCAACAATACTTAGTGTAACAGGAGTTAATACTTTGTATTTCAAGAAATAAGCAAATGTATTTGTTTGTAGGACAAAAAATGACAATGTTATCCAAAGTTGTAGTTACTATTTCTTGAACTGAGTAAGTTACTGACCCAATGGAGAGTGTACCATAGCAGTATGATGTCAATTTCAAGTGTTTTTTAATTCAGTTATCTTTTCCACAACATATTTCATTTCAGTTGTTCAAAGACTGCCAAGGTGCATCCGATCTGAAGCTGTTTGAAACTGGCAAGAAAGACTCAGACAAACAAGCGTGTCACACCCTTGAAGCAGTAAAGCTTGTAGAATTTCAACTGAAACAGACCCTGACTGAACTCGTGGAACATTTATTTGGGAAAGGTAAGACCCTCATTTCGTGTCTCTTGATCAGAGGTTTCTGTCACGAAATATATGTTCATTATTTGCACACATTCATTTTGCAGTACCTATGTATGTATAAAGTTTACGTGGCTTTCCCAATTATTTTCCCAGGGTTCCCTTCAGTGTATCAATATAATTAAATGAAGGGGACAACACAAATGTTTCCAAGGTTCCCTAGTCATTCAACAATTTTCTTAAATCTTAAGGAAAAACAATGTCTTCTCTGTTTGATGGCTTTTCATGTTGAAAACTGCTGGTTACGTTCCCAAGAAAATTGCCCCCCCCCCCAAAAAATATGGGTACATTTTTAGCAAACCCGACCAAACTGTATGAATTTTGATATTCTGTGGAACTCATTGATGTGTGGTGGGTGCAATTACAGAACATCGAGCACAATCACAAAAATGGAGAGGTTTTCTTTCCAAGGGGCCTGTCTGATAGTTTTGTGAAGCAACTTGACCCCCTAGGATTCTGTTAATTTAGAATGGCTGCAGTATTCATCAATTTTTCTGTGTGGAATTATTTCTTCCATTAGCATTTGAAAGGGTCAAAATTTAAAATACAAGGATGTCATTTCTCTGCAAGTGGCTTCATATTTTTTTTTGTCACTGAGAGAAAGAGTCATAGATATAAAAATATAGGGTTATTCTGGTATGTCAATTCACAGGTGACAGAAAACCAGACTGAATTCATTTTGTTCATTTTGTGTTACCTCCAGTTGTTGCACTGAATTCCTATACAGTAGGTTTCTTCTTGTCTCAACAAACCAGGTATTGAAACAAAATGGATTGAGGTCTATTTTCCTTTCACCCATCCATCCTGGGAACTGGAGATTAAATTCCAAGGTGAATGGTTGGAAGTACTAGGAAGTGGAATCATGGAACAAGCTATTTTAAACTCTGGTAATTACAATGTCCAGTCTATATGTATATGTCATCTGTGAGTCATCTTGAAAAGTTGTTTTACAGCCGATAGACTCACAGTTAAATAAGTACAGCTTTCCACAAGTGAACTAACCCAATGTGTAAATCAGATTCATACAAGTTTGACACTTTTGAGATCAAGTCCTTCAAAATTGGCATAAAACTCATGCTGTTCCTCAAAGCTAAGAATGATCACTTCTACATCAAAATGTTTATATGAAAACAAACAACTTGCCTTTCTGAATTGTACATGGTTTTGCTTTTAGATGTTCTGTATAATATCACATTTCCCTCAGTTGTCATGGTTACAACCAAATACAACGTAAACACCAAAGGGACTGTCTTATAACACTGTTAAATAGAAACTTTTGAGCAGATCAAACAAATTTTGGGAAATTGTAGCTCCCCCTACCAACTGAAGGACTTTATGATAAGTTGAGAACAAAAAATGAAAATCAGTGCAAAGCATGTAAGATCTAAAAAATTATTCAATAACAGCTTTTGTTCTAACAAACTGTTTCTAATATTTTATCTGTAGCTGGTGCAGGAGAGAAGATAGGATATGCATTTGGTTTGGGATTGGAGAGGCTTGCCATGATTCTGTTCAACATTCCTGATATCCGATTATTCTGGAGTGAGGATGACAGATTTCTATCTCAATTCAAAGTGGATGATCCATACAAAGTGACTTTCAAGGTAAAGATACAGGCTGTTTCTTAGATTTTAGAATCTACTTTCCAGATATGGTCCAGAATGTAAGTTTTGGAAAACCAGAATATGAGCTGTACGTAGGATTTCTGGACAGATAGAAAGGTAGGGTGTCTGCCACATGGTATAGACTCTGTCACAGCCTTACTTCATAGCATGGTTCCCATTTCTGCCTTCCATAGATGTGATGTCACCCTTTAACCGAGCAAATCTCATTGTGCAAGCTAAACATTTAGTAGCTTGGTTGGCTCTATTGGCCCACTAATAGCTAAGCTTTGCCACACTGGACAAAGTGGTATGGAAGAGAAGAAGGATGAAAACATAATTTGTAGTCTGAAAAGGGCTGTTAAAGGGTCTAATTATGACAACAAACTTTACAGCCAGGTTTGCTGGACAGACCTCAATGACTAAGATTTCCCAAAGAAAGCATTGTGTGTTTTTTGTCGGTATCTCATGTTGATATTTGGAAGTGATAATCTTGAAAACAATTGATGTGATTTATTGCAGCCGTTCAGCAAATACCCGCTACTACGGAATGACATCTCATTCTGGTGTCCTCCCGGCTACCAGTCTAACGACTTCTACGACGTCGTCAGATCTGTTGGTGGTGACTTGGTGGAAAGAGTGACATTGATAGACGAGTTTGTGCACCCAACGACAAAAAAGCTGAGTCACTGTTATCGGCTCGAGTACAGACACATGGAAAAGACCCTGACACAAGACGAAGTGAGTGTGATACACTGGAAGATTGCAGACGCTGCTGAGGCAGAAATCAAAGTTGAAGTCAGGAAGAAATGAAAGGAAATGAAAGAGAACTGCATAGATTTCACAAAAAAATTGGTCTTTATTAGGGCAATCACTGAAGTAAAACAGCATCACCGTCGAAGTTGGAGTTAGTGAATATGAGAGACAATATAGAAATAACGGGCGACGCGCTGACCAATAACGTTTATTGTGGCAAAGGCGAGAGGAAAGCCAAAAATTAACGGGCGAGGCTTGCCGAGCCTGTTAATTTGGCTTTCCTCGAGCCTGCACCCACAAATAAACGTTAATGGTCAGAGCAGAGTCTGTTCTTTCCATTATATTATCAGCGAACTGAAGAAAACCGTCAAAATTTCCGAACATTTCAGGACGCGAACGACAACTGGGCCCGAGAAATTGAGCATTACCCGACGCACTGTCACACGTGCTGTAAAAACTTGGCAAATCCGGAGATGTTTTCAGAAAAAAGTATCTCAACTTGACCTACAAGTGCTCCATTTTATTTTGTGATTGATTATGATTTAAGTTTGAGATGTAAAGTTACGATACTTTGAGTTGTTAATCTTATTATTCATGGGCAATGTAAACAGACCATTACTGTGTATTTGTGGTCAGTCACGCGGTTCAGCTCGACCAATCGAAATGCGACGGGCAGCGCATGGTAATATGAGAGACAATAAAGTACAGTTGTTTGCGTTGAACCGTTTGCAATACAATGTTTCAACTTTTGCAGAGTTGATTTCTTTGTTGACTGATATTACTACTGGACAAAAATTATACCTGAAAGTGTTGGCAACTCCTCAAGTTAGACTAGTATTGCCAATGGTTCAATGCAAACCACTGCGAGAAGCAAGCAGTTCAGAGAATTTGGTATAAGCTGACTATTCATGGAGTGATTTCCTCTTGTATCATGAATGAATTAGTCCAATGGAAAGGGTTTGCTGCAGCAGATAATAGGAGTTCCCAAGCCACTTCTCTTGAATTGTTATATTGTATTGCAATATAACTACATGACTTGATAACAGAAATTACTTTAATTTCCTGCTGACATCGACAGGATTCACAATTGAAATTTTTGTGTTAGTGCGTCCCATGTAGACATCTAGGTGACCACGATGAAAAAAGTAGTGAGCATTAGAAAATAAATTTGAGTATCTGTGAGAAAACCTAGAGAACAGTTTTTTAATGTAATTGGTTTATTATGCATTGGATATAGTTGTTTAAAAAGTTACTCCAGTTTGGTATTTTGCAGCAGTTAGCTTCCACTTAGAATTTACTGTGGGGCAGAAATGGCTTTAGCAGAGTGCTGACTATATTCATGCATTTCAAAGACCAATCAATATTTATGAGAGTTTCTAAATCCTTGAGAGTAAACGGTGGATGGTCCATAAGGGTCTATATTTTCTTTCAGTGGACCAAAATGAAGGACTAGTTGTAGGAGTGTTAATTTTATACCCTAAGTGTACATTTATTCTTCAACCTGGGTAAAAATATACTGTATAGTAATTTTCTGGTGATTACAACTCAGGTTACATGTTTGTGCCAATATACTGTATAATTTAGATACTTTTTGGCCAGACAGTATTGATCAGCTGAATCAAATGTACCATAATTGTGTATAAACTGAGCATGGTGATGTTAAATTATTGGTATGACTTGAAATGAATTATTGGTATGATTGGAGCACCTTGCCTTGAGAGTGTAGAACTGTGGTGACAGTAGCAAAGACACAAGTATAGCTCAGTAGCAAAAGGTACATAAACACTACATGATCAAAGAGGCAGGTTTTAACAATTCCTTTTCTTATACAGAAATTGGTAGTCAGCCCCATTCTTCTTTCTGATAGATATCTACCATAATCAGGTGTCCATGAAACCAAATAGATTGGCTTACATGTAGATGTAAACAGCTATTGTGCGTGTGGTAATTTCAGTTTTGAGTTTCACATTTTAACATGCAATATTAGAACTTACTGAGTGACTTTCAGACAACATCTTATGGTATGGGTGTCTTTTATTTGAACTTCACAAATATGTACATTTTACTCAATAAATCTTTTTTTCATATTAATACACTTTGTACACATAATTCATGGCTTTTAAATCACAGCATTTTCACGATAAAGAAATGAGTATTGAAAATTGTTGATATGAAAGTAAATTTTCAATAATTCACAAGAGAAAAGATAAAGCAATTTGCATTGAGTGTTTTAAGGCATGTTATACACAGTGTATCAGACGAGGAGTGGATATACTGTGGGTGAACAAATTCATCGTGTTTGGTAGTCCCAGGACCTGTATCAGTACAAGCCCAGCTGTCCTGCAGTCTAATTCACCAGTCATGCAGTCTAGATTGCTCGTCCCTGCATAACTTCTGTAGTATACAGTCATACAGGCACATCATTCACTGGTTGGTTGGACCAGTGGATTGGTAAATTCTGTGGACTCAGCAAAAATTTGGTCACCCCTGTTGTCACAAAGAAATATGCTTCAAACATGTCAAGCTTTTATTCTGCTGGTATCTGAAGCACTGAGCACGCTCAGAAAAAAACTTCAATCATACAAACTTGTCCACCATGAAGGTGGTCGCAGTCATATCTAGATCGACTCAACACTTGACTTTCCATACATAAGTATAAGCACCAAACATAAAAGTGTATATACAGACAGAGTAAGTAAGTAAAAACTGGCAAATTAGTGATAAATTGATTGGTAGAACAATATGAGAGGCTGTGATGGGCTTAGGGTGTCTAGACAGTTGAAAATTTCACACCACTCAGCAGCACTCATGTACATACATACACAGGACTGATTTTGTTGAATCAAACTTCAAGATTGACTGGAAGGATCTTGGAACTCTCTTGTGTCAGAGGGCCCACATACAGTGGTCCTCATCTTGCTTGACAACCAAATATCAATACTTTACAAGGCCAAGAATTCTTGTAATGGTCCATCATACATAAGGTCATTTTCTTACAGGAGGGAAGTCCGTGGGTTGTAATACTCTTCATACATGTGGATAGTCTTGTACTGAGAGCTGTAATGTGTCCATACATAAGCTGTCAGATTCAAGTGTACTGACGTCCAACTGACTGTTTAAGTAAATGTTACGCTTGATCAGAGAGCGTTCACATTCCATGGTTCCTCAGAACACGTGGATTTCACTCACTGCCAGTTCTTGCCATGTTCCCACAATTCTCTATAATTGACCCCTGAACTCATGGTCACAAAAGATTCAATGTCCAAATTTGTTGAAGTGCTCCTCAATCAAGTGTTTTTATGGCTTTGTGATGCACTTCATGTCAGCGAGAACCAGCTTGCGGTATTTCTGTTCCAGCTCCTGCATGAATTCCAAGTAGTTTCCAACATGGAAATCCCTGATTGGTTCCTCCTGCAGGAAATTAAAGGAAAAATTAAAAACATTTACCAGTGCTCTTATCATTGTTTATCAATTAATAATACTACAAATGCACAGAGCTTTGACGAATAAATCTGCCACAATATCGTGAAGTCAGTTGTTGTAAATGTGCTTTGTTCAAGGTTTCTCAAACCATGCTAGTTTGAGCTATTTTTAGACAAGAGTGAAAAGAGGTTTCATGTAAACAAGCTACTTTTATATGTGACTCGGAACAGCTTGTCCCTGATTTGTGACACACAAGTATATTTCATAAATCGGAAAAAACGGTACAGATTTAAAAGCAGATTTAAAAGCTAATTTTGAGCCTTGAAATGAAAAACAAAATTATCTAATTTACATAATGCACCAGTACGTTTAAGATTTGTACACTGAATATACAAGTTTGTACTGACATGTGTTCAGTCATTATGTTGGTGCGGTTTGTAATATCACGCCAAATTAACAGACCACATGTCAATGATCTCACACCAATATTCGTAAGAAGACTTTACCTTGAGGAACACCTGTAAATCTTTATGCTGGGCGTGGAGCAGGATACTTTGCTGCATGTGTTTGAAGATGGCCACACAGACGTAGACCTGATAGTCTGTTCCCATGAGAAGACACACACAGACGTAATGGCAGATGTCCTGCCAGTCCAGGTAGTTCCAGAAACACTGACGTAACCAGTGCTGACAAATCTGTGAAATGATCATAATGTGATTTTTTTTGTGTGAAAAGTGTGTATGGAAATGATTAATTCCTATCGTATTATATATTTTTTTCAGGAGAACAAGAACAATCGTGCTTCTCCCACAATACTAGTCTTGCGAATATAGTCTACAACAATAACATTGGACATTTCACACACAGGCTGTGTCTACAAGTTGTACACTTTGCACATTAACTTCGTTTTGGGAGTGCGATAAAAAGATACCGCACTTTACAACAGAACAACCATGACGGAAAATACACAAAAAATTAATGCTACTGTAGCGTTATCTTGGTTTAGACTCTGAAATAACTAGTCTCAGCCAAAATTGGCACAGAAAATCATCCTCTGCTGCTCCGTTGATCCAGATTTTCATTCCCAGACCAGAACTACTGACTCAACTGATGGATTGCATCAATTGTCCCTAGAATCCAAGGATATGATACAATGCAATGTTTATATGAGATTTCATGGTCACACACGGTAGTGTCTGTAGAAAAGTTTCATAAATTTAAAAAGTTTGCTTGGTTAACCCTGTTTACCTCCTAGCACCTGACGTTGGTAAAACCCCATTGCTTTCGTGGGGGATGGGTGGGTTTATACACAGGGATATAGGGATGACAGAGTAAACAAAATTGTTTTGTGAATACTTTCCATTGGCATACAACTTGCATGGGATGACCAGATGGTTTTCACTGGTTGAGACGTAAGTACAGACATTGAGTCTGCATTGAGTCAAGGTCAATGGAGTGAAAAAGGGTGGGTTTTGACTTTACCTGTGAACAAGTTGAGACACAAGTATAGACATTGAGTCTAGATTGAGTCAATGTCAGGGTACTTCAGGGTACCGATGATGTCAGGGTACCGGTGATATCAGGGTACAAAAGGCTGGGGGGGTTTGACTTTACCTGTGAATAAGGATACAAAAGGCTGGGGGTTTGGGTTTACCTGTGAACAAGTATATCCACTCATCTTGAATGCGGAGAACACCAGAGGTACTTCAGTCTGCAGGAGCAATTCAATGTGGTGTCCAGAAGTTGAGAATAACTGTGGAATTCCACTCACTGTCAGCTGTGGTGGCACTAGCATCTGGAGTGTGTAAAATTCACACAGTGTATGAGAAGTTGAGAACTTTCCTCAAGTTTTGAAAGCTTCGGTAAATGTAAGATTGGTGATTTATGAATGTTTTGTCATTTTTAACCCTAATATTCAGAAATTAACCGTAGCAAAGTAAACACTGCATTTGGCATAAAGAGGTGTCAGGCGATGTAATAACCAACCAGAGGAGTCTGTAAGGGTGCTTGTGAAAGGTTTAAAATCCAAGGATCAGAATAGAATACGCTCATAAAATTGCAATTTCTAAAAATTTGAGGCATGGGAACCATTACTTACTATTGTTTTTCAAAAACAAATTCATACATTTATCAACAGCATAACCCTTTCTGGTCTGACTTTACAGTAAAGCTACACTTTTACATGTATATAGGGTTTAGGCCTGAAATGGTTAAGAATAGCCAGGAGGGGCACAGCACTACTGCCAAATCTATCTGCAACACCTGAACGTATCGTCCAAGACAAAACACACCAAATGATTTCCTTTTAAAAGCCAAACAGTTCGTGATGGTTTTGATACTCACCGAGTTGTGTAACCTTGGCAACCAGAGGTAGGCCGATGCGACTAGAGTGGAAAACTTGTGAAGAAAGTTCCAGCTCTTGTCTCTATTTCCAGACATCATGAGAAAAAGTGTTGATACAAACCAGTCGTGTCCCATATAGTCGTCTTGTAAGAATGCTGTTGGCTTACAGTCAAGGGAAAACGTGACACTATGACCAATCAGTATGCATTATACAAAGTATCATGATTTTTACATACTGAGGAATATATGCAAAGATTATATGATGAATGCTGTTCTTTAATGATAGTTTGTATGCTATTTTCACATGGCCAGCAACACATGGCAAATATCGGACCCTTCTGAGACATGTAATTGGCTACCTTCCCAATGCATCTGCTGACTTCATTATCATGCAGAGTATTTCCTTACACTTTAATAGCCAGTAAATCACACAGATCAATTGATAAGTCTAATTTATTTACATGATTTCCCCTGATTTTTGTCTAGTTAGTGTGACACTGGTTTTCTTGTTACACATACATGTTTATGTAACAAACGCCAACGTTCCACAAAGCTAACTGTAATAACTTGGTAGTTAACTGTATGATACAGTTTGCAGAGTACCTGTTACCATAAAAACAAACCGAAAAGCTGGTTTCAGCTAAGTATAAAAATTTTTATCAACGATTACTTTGTAAGAAAGCATTCCCAATCTATGAAACACACAACGAAATGTCGACCAACTGCTTCATAAAACTCAAAATTTGTTTCACTCAGAAAACTTGCACTGTATTTGATTTTAGCATCTGCATTGCACTTCTATGAAGTTCTACGACATCTATATCTTGGTCCAAATGTCTCAAGCTTGATTCTTTCAAAGGATACAGAGCTCAGAATCCGTCTTCCTTTGCTGTTGTTTGAGATAATGTCTGCATTGTTTTATCAGCATTGTCAGCTTCTCAGTGCTCTCACTGATATTATTCAGAATCTTCAAATGTTGACCATATCTGCAAAGGAAAATATTCAAAAATTTATTTTTTTCCACATGGAGGTTCATAGTTCTGTAAATGCCTCCCACAAACTGCTGATATAGATCTATTGCCATAAATTTACTCTTTTTATCGTTATGTCAGATTCCAGGGTACATCCTTGTAACTTCAATGTTTCCAGTATTTGTAAGTCATACAGGCAGATGGATAGAGGAATTCCTTTGTCCACGAAGTCTTGATTGAACCTTTTACATTGTTGATTTGTTTGTTTGGAAATATCGTAAAGTTGGAGACACATCTTGTCTTATGTCTGAACAACAACAACAATAACAACAACAACAATTATTGCTTGTTTGTAAATAAAGGATTTACATCACATGTTGTAACAAAAAGTTAAGTTTAAAGGTCTGGTGAAACGCCCATGTTGCAAAATCACAGAAATACAGTTGATGGTCTATAAACAGTTATGTTCATTTCTCTTTTCGTTTAGCACGCGTGATTATGAAATACGGCAAAACAAAAATGCAATGTGGGTGTGTCCCCAAGCCTCTCCAGTCGACTTTTTTCGGCTTTCCGAAGTTTGCCCGACGCCGTATCTCAAAATGGGAAGTAACTATCTCACACCTCTGTAAGCTCCCCACGGGGGGTAACTTCTAGGGTTTCCGCTTACATGATCAGTACAGTGTCCTTCTTCACTATGGGAAGACGTTGTCGGTTGCATGCACAAGAATAAATTATCAACACATCAACCCTGTATCCACTTGTCTTTATTTTAACGCTGAAAATTACATGATTCTGGATAGCTATGCAAATCGACAGCAACATGGAACGTAAATGAGACCGCAATTAAAATGCACTACAACACAGAAGGTTGGGACCACCATGCAAATCAACTGCATGAACAGCAACACTGAACGTTGGGACACGGTGGTTGGGACTATCATTAAAATGAACAGCAACACAGAAAGAGATCGCGATACAAATCTCATGGTAGATTTCTACCATAATGATACAAATTTACAGCAACACGAAACGTTTAAGACCGCGATTAAAATGCACAACACGGAACATATAGACCGCAATGCAAATCAACTGCAACACCGAACGTTGTGGCCGCGATTAAAATGCGTATGTCTGCTATGTATAGCAAAAGTTTCAATTCTCGCTAGCGAGCGTTCCTATGCCTGCTGTACACTAGACAAAATGACGTCAAATTTATTGCGAGGGCTCGATTGCGTGTGTCTAAGTTTCAATTCTCGCGAGAGTCATTTATGCATGCTGTACACTAGACTAAATGCCGTCAAATGTCTCGCAAGACGTGGCTCGATTGCAAATGCGCACGACGGAAAGAACACGGCGGAAGTACACACAGTTTTTTGCGAATCGCCGAGAGAGAAGCGCAGATAAACAAAAGACAAAAAAAACCACGTTTTTTCTTTATTTTGCCATATATTTAAGACAAAAATCAGTTTCGCCACTGTGGCAAATTAGGATCAATTTTTTTGCCACGTCGGATTTCAATTGGCATTGGCGAACGTGGCGAATGGGCAGCGTGAACACAGGTGGGTTGCACTGATAGCACAAGAGACTTAAACTGACTTTGTTTTGTTAGCGGATACCGGGCTGAGATAAGGCGGCGTGGGACTGCTATTCAATATAAATGCACACCACTGTGACGTCACAGTTGGCCAACCATGACTCCCGCTGAGCGCGTGACCTGGGTGTCGCAAAATGACCCGATAAAAACCACGCATAGAAATATAAAAAAAATAGTGACAACATCACTGTTCGCTCCCATATAGTTATCAAAACAAGTCAACAATTGTATGAAACATGGACATACATATACAGACAGACTGACATACACAGACTGGCACAGAGTGATGACATTGACCCCAAGTGTGCCTTGGCCCATGGAGAGTGATAAAGATATAACAAACAGCTGAATGTAATGATAAAATAGTTAAGTATAGGCCTATACAGGCACTGAAGGTGAATATGTTACAGCAATTTGAATAGTTTCTTTTCCTTTTCTACTTCTGTGATAATTTTTAAGACAATCAATCTGCAAGGCAGTTTATGTATTGACAAATATGTTATCTTTTACAAGCACACAGTAAACTGTTCTTGATTTTTCATTTACAATATTTGACATAGACTGAAATACATGACATGCAACCAATGTTTACACTTTGCCTATACACCAGATACATGGAGAAATTTCAACATATAATCATCAACTCAGAAACCCTACAGGAAAAAGTAAACATTGTTTTCTTCCAGAACAGCTGGTACATCCACATCTGGAACAACTTACAAACTTAACCAATTACACAAGGATGATGACACAAGAGATAAAGTTAAACTGTGATGAACTTGACTATTCCTTTCAAATCCTTACCTAACTTGACATCTTAAACTAAAATACACTGCATGGTTAATTGTGCACAAAAATACATCGGGGTGGACCATTTGATAAGGGATGGCGTCTGGAAGATCGATGAGACCTGTACATTATCTTTTTTATCCGATCCACTGTACATTCTTTTTTCCCCACTCTCTCACCTTTTCTTTTTGTCAAACCTTCTCTGGCTGAATTTTTTTTATTGGCATTTGTTAGGAATCTTTTCAAAATCTGCCAGAGGTTTTTTTGCCGCATTTCAACACCAAATACAGTTAACCATATCAAATGCTTACTAAATCACCACATTATATACTCTTAGTTCCAGTAGGTATAAAATTACCAAAAAAAATCTTAAAAATACAAAATGAAAGATATCCCAGTAAAACTGAAAGTTTCGCAAAGTTGCCCCAAAAATTCAAAATTCCGGATTTCAACTTAATTTCAATATATCTTATTAACAAAAACCCTAAGGACCGGTTTACTAAATATCAAAGCAATCAGACTGGTAAATTTTGAGAAACAAATTTTTTGACCAAAAATGAGAAAAATTGCCCCCAAAATACAAAATTGCCGATTTCATCCTAATTTTAAATATATCTAATCAACATAAACCCTAGGAACCTTGTACACTAGATATCAAAGCTACCAGATCAGAAGTTTTTGGAGAAAAATTTTTTGACCAAAAAAGGCAAAAATTGCCCCAAAAATAAAAAAAATTGCCAGTTTCAACATACCTTCAATACATTATATTGCGATTAATCTTAGATACCTGTATACCAAATACATGTATCAAAGCTATCAAATCAGCAGTTTTTGGATTAGAAAATTTTTATCAAAAATTGGGAAAATTGCCCCAAAATTACAAATATGACAATATCAATACAATTTGTACAAGCATGACTGAAGTCATTCTGAGGAACATGAATATTAAGTTTCATAGCATTCAGACGAGCGATTTCAGAAAACAAGATTTTTTGACTAAAAACGGAAAAAATACCCTAAAAATACAAACATGCAAATTTCATCCCAATTTTTGCACACATAATTTAGAACACCTAAAGAAATCTGCATACCAAGTTTCAACCAAATCTGACCAATGCTTACTGAGTTTTAGCCATTTGTAAGATTTTTCCTTTTTTCCCCCTCATTTGCATATTTTTGGCACTGACATGTTCATTTGAACAAATTCACATCTCCACCCCTAGGTGCACCTGTACACCAAATACTAGGACAGTAGGTGCTACGGTTTAGGAGTTTTTGATTCGGACGGACTAACAGACATACATACATACTTACATACATACACACAGAGGCCATTTTTCCACCTTATACGAATACCTCCCATTTGCATATATACATATGCATATATGGGAGCGTAAAAATTAACACTCGTGTGTACTTTTAGGTTGCAATTCTGTTGCGAGTGTAATAGTATTGACCCCCTGGAAGATATTCAGTCACAAGAACGGGACCATTTCACCAGACCTTTAACTTTTCAGACATAACAAAATAAATATGATAATAATAGTAATAATAACAAGTCATCGTTGATGACACAGTCCCCACTTGTTAATGGGTACTTTGATTACATGTCCTAAGAGGATAGAGTCCTCTTCATTAATTGAGACATGCCCAAGTTTTGGCTAAGGACACGAAAAAATTGTAACAAAATGGCTGCCATGCAGCCATATTGGATCATATCAAGAAACAAATTGACATACATATGTATGACATAGGTTAATGTCCTTGTACCAACTTTGAATAAAATCGGTTAAGATATGCCTGAGAGTATTATGGCCCTCGACAGGAAAAAATCGTAATAAAATGGCCGCAAGGCAGCCATATTGGATCGTATCACATAACAAATTGACATGCATATGTATGACATTAGTCAATCTCCTTGTACCAACTTTGAATAAAATCCGTTGAAACATGTCTGAGTTATTGCTCTGTACATGAAAATATCGTAATAAAATGGCTGCCTAGCGGCCATATTGGATCGTATCACATAACAAATTGATGTACATACGTAAGACATAGGTCAATGTCCTTGTACCAACTTTGAATAAAATCGTTTAAAACATGTCTGAGTTATGGCACTGTATATGAAATATTGTAATAAAATGGCCGCCTGGCGGCCATATTGGATCATATCACAAACAAATCGACATGCATATCTATGACATTGGTCAATGTCCTTGTACCAACTTTGAATAAAATCGGTTGAAACATGTCTGAGTTATGGCTCTGTACATGAAAAAATCGTAATAAAATGGCCGCCTGGCAGCCATATTGGATCGTATCACAAAACAAAATGACGTGCATATCTATGACATTGGTCAATGTCCTTGTACCAACTTTGAATAAAATCGGTTGCAACATGTCTGAGATCTGGCTCTGTACATGAAAAAATCGTAATAAAATGGCCGCCTGGCGGCCATATTGGATCGTATCACAAAACAAAATGACGTGCATATCTATGACATTGGTCAATGTCATTGTACCAACTTTGAATAAAATCGGTTGAAACATGTCTGAGTTATGGCTCTGTACATGAAAAAATCGTAATAAAATGGCCGCCTGGCGGCCATATTGGATCGTATCACAAAACAAATTGACGTGCATCTGTATGACATATGAAGTAATCCTTGTACCAAGTTTGAATGAAATCGCTTCTTGCATCTCTGAGATATCTGCGTGAACGGACGGACGCACGCACACACGCACGCACGGACGCACACACGCACGGACATGACCAAACCTATAAGTCCCCCCGGACGGTGTCCGTGGGGACTAAAAATAGGTATTTCTAAGTGTATGTAATTTGAAAATATAGTCTGCAAGTTGTTTGCTAAAAGACAACTCTTGTTTTGTGAGTAGAATAATGAGCTGATTTTGGTGTGTTTCACTTGGGAGTTTAACAATGTTTGTTCACTCGTTGGAGAAATATGTGGAAAATTTAAATGTGTAGGAGTGTGAGATATCATGCATGACATGATTCAGTGAAGTGTAATTTTATACTGATGAATGACTTGTATGCATGGTACTGTTCTATGGAAGTTACTTGTATATTTCGAGAGAAGGCAGAAAAATCAACTGCCTAGATCTCACTTGTTGGAAAAGGATGATGTCACTATCAGCAAGCATCAAATACCACACTCTCCTTTGCTGATGGCTTACCTGACGGCCATTTTGACTCCTAGTACTTGAATTTCTGGCAGTTTGTGACCTTTCAGCAGGCTGTCTGGTCCGGAGTACTCTTTCAACGGGAAGATGCTTTCATCCGGGATTTTATGCAGTGTGTTTATCACCCTCTCTAACATATCAACCAACACTGCATCATGGGAAAAAATGCAAAAATTTGAATTTATATGCATTTAATTACAGACACATAAATCTTACCCACTTTTCCTTAAATGTGCAATTATTGCTAATAAACACTCTGAAAGATAGAACTTTCTGATGAAGTTTTTGAAACTTAGGAATGCTTTCATATCCTGAATGAACTAGCAATACATTTTTAAATGTAGCTCCTTTGAAAACAATCTACAAAGACCAGAAAAATAATACCTTTTACTTGGAAAACTCACATTAGGATAGAAACTGTAGCTCATCTTGGATAATTCTAATCTGACTAGAGTGGCTATTGGTCATACTCCATGCCACCCTACAATCTCTGTGCAAAGAATGGAAATTTTTCGGGATCTTCAAATTTTCAGTATGTTTATTGAATTGTATTACTTTTTTTACAGGTATGTATTTGTGAGTAGGAAAATTTGTTCCACGAGTCTTTTGGAGTTGCGAAAAGTACAAAATTTTGGAATATTTTATTGATGTTTGGCAGAGTGAGGTATTTTGATTACAGTTTTGGTGAGTAGGTCCACACCATTGAACAGTTCACACAAGATCTACTGATCTGCAGCTTACCTTTACCAGTTGCCAGATCAGCTTTTCTTGTCAGTAAAGTACAAAACGCTTTCTTGCATTTATCCAACCAAAGCATATTGACATCCTCTGTTCGGCCGCTAGCGAGGAATTTGGTCAGTTCATTCTCTGTCAAAATCAAACCACCATGAAAGCACAATAGATTACACTGCAGACTGGAAAATTTTCATGCTCTGTCAGGTGAGTCAAAGTCACAGTTGATCAACACTTCATCTACTCGGCAGTGCACATCTGACACTAGTTTGAATGGAAACTATGAGTTACACTATTTTAATTTTCTTTTCCAGGAGAAGTATTTTGATTTTTAAAGTGAATTGGAAAATTTGTTTTTCACATCTGGAAGTGGTTGCTGCATCATGTATTTAATGAATATAAATAAATAAATAAATAAATAAATAAATGAACTAGCAAGTAAATAAAAATATGCTCTGCACACAAGCAAGTATTATCAATAATATGTCATCCAAGCTTTCTACACAATATAATAATATAATACAATCACAAAGTAAACCTCTCTTCACAGAATTTTTGTACAGCCCTATTATTTCCTTTTGTAAAGTTGGACCAATGTACTGACACACAGGGGTGACAGGGTAGAATGTCTAAACAGTACCTTGTTTCATGGCAGACGGTCTTGTTAACTGTGGAGTGTATTGCTTGGGTACTGGAAACTGTGAGAATAGAGGCCATGGGTACGGCTGGTCAGAGTCGGAGAGTTGCCTGGGCGGTAACACTCTCTCTGACGGACCTCCAACGATGTAACTACGTATCAAGACATGGTTCCTCTCCACTGATGGCATATCAATGATAAACTCATCACTCCTGTTGTCAGAACAATTGAAAACTTCACTAATATTTGTATTTAAACGACATTAATTTTACATAACCCTTGGATGAAACTGTGCAGACAAATCAGTCTAACACCAAAAGTATTAGAAACAGTCCCCATAATTTTTGCATTCTTTTCATGCAATTGCTTATTAACACTGCTGTCAAAAACTGATATTTTGATGTTTAGTCAATCCTCCCAAGGTGAGAAACCCATTCGCAGAATGAGGTATCCATCACACGCTACCAATGATTAGTAATCAGAGTGCTACACTCAAGGGCATGATATGCTTGAGTTTCAAACTCGCTGTCCTCTCATGATGAAGCCTCTACTCTATCCACAACAAAGTCTTGAATTCGCCATCCATTGATCACAAGTCCTGTGTTCTATCCACTGGGCCATGATACCTCTTATTACCAGCAATGTGTCCCCAAAAAGTTGAATTGATCAACTATGGAGAGAACGAGAATTCTCTTTGATTAAGATATGTACCGGTACTAGTAAAAATGACCAATTCAAATTTCCACTAAATCCTCATTAAAGTCAGAGAGGTCAGGAAACAATTTAGGTGACACAGAAATGGACATCTGGAATAATACCGTGATCTAATTAGATACTCACCCTTCGTCTCGTCGACTTCGATTCATTTGTTGACTCTGCAGTAACATGTCTTGTATTTTGTATTGCTTCTCAAGCAGCAGTGCAGAGTCCAAACAACAGGACAAGATACTCAGAACCCTGGAAAGTCAAATCAGGCAAAATAACGATGGATTTTTTTCTTTATGACAACATACCATACATGAACCTTCATTATAATAAGGAGAGGGTCACCAGAATTCGAAAGACTGGGTATACTGGACTTACACAGAACAATTATAACAATTTGACATATCATCATAATTTCAGGGGGTCAAAGCAGCTAATAAACATGGGGAGGCCCCCTAAGAAAGCCTATTTGTTTTGGTATTAAAGATTGAACCAAGTGTTCTTAATGTGTGCCCTAGAATTGAATTGTAACACATGAACACCAAAACAACTGTGCATGCATATATATATTATATATATATATATATATATATATATATATATATATATATATATATATATATATATATATATATATATATATATATATATATATATATATATATATATATATATATATATATATATATATATATATATATATATATATGTGTGTGTGTGTGTGTGTGTGTGTGTGTGTGTGTGTGTGTGTCGTAAAACAAACCTGTAAAGACAGAGCACATCTCTATAGTGGTCACCATATCTGATCTCAGGTTTGACTGAACATACATATGTATATGTTAGTGATTGTCTTTGCCATTGTAAGAATGTAATCGCCTTCACGAATGTGAGAAATGAGAAACACAACTAAATATTAATAGTGCAGTAATTCCATACTTCATATTAATTATTAGTTCACCTTTGTTCACATGTAATACACTGTGTACAATACAAACCTATACACAGATCATTGTTATAAACTACAAATCTAAAGCGAGTCAAGAATTTAACATCATTGCCTCATATACACCTATTCACTGAAATGAAAGTCTATCTTACCTCAGACCAAACACTTGAGACTGCTCCACATTGAACAGGGAATGTATTTTGCCCGGTGTGTCGACCATGATCAGCCGCTCTATAAAACCCTGTGTAACATCAAATTTCATCAAAGAAGTGATGAAAATTATGATCATTAAACAATAACACGTTGCATAAAGAGAACAGCAAATGTCCCAACAATAGCAAAACTAGATTTGTCTACATAAACAAATGACAAAAAATGAATTTTGAATAATTATTAGCTGTCACTTTCCAGGAAAATTAGCAGCAAACATTGGAAAGACACTGAATTTGGCAAATGTTCCGTGATTTGAACCATAAGAGGCACAGATTAAAGAGAACAGAATGATAAAATGAACTGTTCACTAGCAGTTGATTTAACAGACATGGCACCTGAAACACATCAGACATAGTGACTAGACTTACAGGTATGGTGTCTGGTATTTCTCTGAATGTATACGTTTCTTTGTTGGACAGCGGCAGATTGGCAATGACTTCATAGACAGCTGGATACGCTGATAGTACATTCACTAATGTCATCAGAGACTGGGCAGTAAAATAAAACCAGAACAATGAATACTGAGATAATAATAATATCAAGCAATAAAAAAAAAGGCATAAGATGTTATTGGAAACCTATTGCTCTTTATTTCCTCTCATGTACAAATGTACAATCATACGTTCTGAATGCAAAGCTCTCTATCTACTGCTATGCATAAAATCAATCCTAACTCTGGCTTCTATAGGATATAATTCTATTGTTTATCATGTGAGCAGAGCAGTCTTTTTCAAATGATAGATATACCAGAATAGCTTATAACGTGAATATTCATGTAGATAGGATGTCAACTGTACAGTATCTGATTTAGCTGAACTGCTTACCTTATATACAGGGTTTTCCACAAGGGGAATTTGTTAATAACAATACAAAATAACAGTTTCACAACAAAATAATATGCAAATTATAAATTGTTATGTAAATTGACTGCCTTTTCATTTCCTAAGCAGTGGAGAACACTATCGTATATAAGCAGTTCTATCTATAGGATGACGGTGGATGAAAGAGTGGTCTGTCAAGTCTACAGTATCTGATGTAGAAAAATTGCTTACCTTGTGAGCAGTCCGGTCTATAGGATCTACAGGAGTAGCAACTGGTCTAATGACTCGTTTGTCATCCGGACAACATTCCAAGACTGACCATAATTCAGCCAGGACTGCCTTGATGAATCCTGCAATTCATGCAACAAACAGGCGTGAACACACTGAATGCAGTAGATATCTGTATCTGGTTGTCAAATATGGCAATGACCTTGCCACAGTCAGTGACTCTATCAAGGGTGGCCAACTGGCCAAATTTGGGAAATTGTAACCAGAGGTGGTATTACGTGTAGATATGCACTTAAAATGTATTTTGAACAAAATAACTTTTTTGGGGAAAGAATAATTGTTTGCAACTACCCTCCCGCTACAATTTGAAAATGTTCCCCTCCTTCCCATCAGCTACGAAATCAGTAATGCACAGCTTTAAGCATGAATAGCTTTGTTGGCTACCTTTGCCCTATTCTGAACTCTACCTCTGTTCATTATGTTGAGGAACTATGCTCTTGTATTAATATGTTAAAATCTTATATAAACTTAAAAAAATTTTAGTTGAATTGCTCAAAAACCACACGAAAAAAGAACATGAATTTACTTCAACAACATCACCCTGGCCTACAGAACTGCAATACACTGTTCCAAGACACTGCACCACACTGAAAGAGTTTACGAAGACACACAAATTTCAATGATTGATAATACCTGCACTCTGCAATGCAACCATGCCTGGCGCTGTGGCAGCTAACTGTGTCACCATTGTACCATAACCAAACTTCTCATGTTTGCTCACCTAGGATAAAACAACCATTACACACAAGTCTCATCAGAGCTCCCTGTTTTTTGAGTACAGTCACTGAATAGTGAATTTCTCCACCAGGAGTACACTACAGTGATTCAGACACACAGACATGCACAGACCTGATTTCAGATCTGATCTTTTGAGGTTGTGAGACACAAAGAAGCCCTTTCAAAGAGAAAATGTTCTGTCGAACTGCTTTTAATGTAACATGAGCCTTTTGGAATCAGAATTTTTCAGACAAACGCTTTTAAATCTGAATCCTGTCAAGCGAATGGAGCTTTCTGTGTCTTGTTTGCGTGAAATCCAAAATTTACATTCTTCCCCATATAGTTAACATATGGAATGGCAACCATTTCAAATTCAGAATATTGATAAATTTTAGGTATGATGTTAAATCTTATATCAAAATTTGCACACTGTCATTTTAGTTTTAATTCTTGATTTTGAAAAAGTTTGGTTTGATGTTTCTTTGAGTAAGGCACGAGCAAAAGTCTACAACTTTCAATTCAAGAGGCAACTTTCCTCTACACATGTATCTTCAAAGATTGACATATTGAAGAATGAACATTTCTTATTCAATGTACATGTGGATGATGAAGTACAAGACACTTAAAAACTTTATAAATTTTTTTACCAAATCAGGAGAGAAGAACGGGACCCATTTCTGGTTGAACAATATGATGCACCAGGCTGTAGCAACATACCTGCAATTTCTTAGCATATCTCACATACATGTATTCAACACATTCATTGATGGCTCCAGTTTGTTGCAACATCAACAATCCCTGTGAAATACAATGCAAATGGTAGGTCACACAGTTAGGAAAACATGTACTGGCACATTGTCATACTTTTTATCACTGCCTTTTAAAAAGTTTCAGGTTTACATAAGCAAGATAATCTGAATATATATGAGACAGTGATCAGCAAAACTTTTTGATATCTTCTTCAATGAAGTGTTAAAATAGGAAAAATTGTTTGTGAGAATGATTGGGGTTTGTGAAATTGCAAATTGTCATTAATTTTTAGACCGTTGAGGGCGCTGTGTACACGGTGGTCTGTGAGTCCCATTCAGGTAGCTAAGATTTCATTTATACCAGAACTTTTCCAGAAAAAAAAGGAATGATGATATTTGTTGTGGTTGGAATCAGCAAGGATTCTCTGCAAATCAGTTATGCAGTATGCATTTTCAAATGAATAAATTGAGAGAAAATTTTCAGTTATGCCATCCATAATTGAGAATGGATCATCATGGCCCCCGTCTAATCATCAGTACAATAAACTTTGAAATCCATCTTCTCCTGAAGTCATGATCATCATCATCATCGTCATCACGGTCCTGGTCCTCCTCCCAAAGCTTGTCTTCATCAATTCATATTAGCGTAGTTTTTACGTGATAATAGACTGGCATCAGAGACAGTGAATGTTAAACCATGCATTAACATAACTCACCTTTGGTGTGCCTGCAAAGTTCAACAGATTATCGAGTAATGTCTCTTCCCATGCGAAGGCATCGATGGATTCCTGTTTACTGCTCTGAGAACTGTTTTCACCATCGGATTCCGGTCTCGGAGTGGGCACTCTCTCTACATCTCTGCTAGCCTACAATGTACATGGCATACACTGATCTATTTAGTTACACCATACCATGTTCAATAATATTGTATCTTTTCTGCATCACACACAGACCATTGAACTCATGAAATATATGCTGATAAAGGCAATCCTCATTGAAACACGGCAAAAATAAATGCTTACAAAAGTGTGAGTTGTGACTGCTAGGAAAAATATTATGAGGACATGTAAAAATGTACACCTTCAAGGGCATTTGTTTGATTTGGTCCCCCTACTATTCTACCTGTGTACTTATCTCGCTCACAACTTGGCAGCCTTAGTTTTTCACTGCATTAAACATACGTTGAAATCTGTTGAAGCGATTTGTTTTTTCCAATATCAACAACAGTCTGTTTACTCTTGACATCAAGGTGTCCACTTGTCACGAATGAATCAAAACTATCATATGGATTCTGAACACATCGGTGATGTGAGGAGTTTATATGGAAAAGTGCAATATTTTTCCGGAGAACCAATTTTCCATTACCTCCCTCCAGGCATCAGCAATGTACGTGTGTAGTCCATATGGATAGAGAATGTGCAGGCCTTCACAGTTACTGTACAGCTGTCTACAGATGAACACGTATGCACCAATGACAGCCCTGGATGGCAAGGGACCACACTGACTGGGCAGCGATCGACTCAGTGCTTTCTTTGCAAACTCAGCTATTGTATGGACTGCCGCTGTCCTGTAAAGTGGAATACAGTATATATCTTATCATGAATTTTTTAAAAACAAAACGGGTATCTGGATGAAACTTGTACATGTCTTGGAGTCTCTGTACAGTAGGCAAGTAAATATCACCTAGTTTTCTGTGTCTGTCTACCTTGACTTCCTTCTGTCATGCAGAAGCAATAGTGTCAGATCAAAGTAAAAACTGAACAGTAGCAAAAGTTACATCATTATAGAAGATGTATAAATGCCATTTCAGCCACTGTATCAAGTTTTGCTTTGTTTGATTTCTCTGTTCCATGATAATGATAATGAACTAAGAAGGATTGTCATTTTGTGATACTGCTATCACTGTAAAGGCAAAACATATCAAAAATGAAAGTACCTAATGTTGAAGTACCTTATATTGAAGTTTTATCATCATATATGCATGTATGTACTCCACCACTATATGAGACAAGCTCCACACATTTGCCACATTAACACATATTTGAAAAGACATCATCCCACACGCAACAGAAGGAACACATACTTGTTATGCTGTAATCTTCCCCTGGCTTCACCATACAGCAATATTTGTCTTCCACACTGTGACGACGCCATCACTGACAAGATATCAGCTATGTGGAGTAATGTTGCATCTTTAATCTGTAAAAGAGAAAGGACAAATAATGACTCCTCTCTGATGATGCAATCGTCCCTTGGGAAATGAAACAATTGTTGAAAAAAGTTTTAAAATTTAATTTTGGCTGTTTCTATTTTCCATCCTTCTGCAGTGCCATTCAGCTATGACTGGACTGTGCTATGTTTGTCAGCTGCTGTGTGGATTTACTTTGAACCCTGTGGAGAAAATGAACCTTTCACCATCTTGTTTTTAGTCAAAATCAACAATTTCTTCCCTGAAGAGTTATCACAGTGTACACCGGCCACAAAGCGTCATCTTTCTCACACCTCATACCATCAAGGTGAGACTTTCTGTTTCTAAACAAATAGTAATCACTTGACTGTGTGGTGGATGACCTTCAGTTGCTGGTCATACCTAGTACCTTGGGCAACCTTGGACTTGTGCATGGAGGTATTATTGAAGAGGACTCCGGTGGTCAACTTTCCTCTGCTTGATTGCTTGCCACAGTTCAGAGTAATGTTTTCCAATGATTGATCTTCTACTTGGTTTGTCATCAGTCATCAAATTCAGATGACAAAAAATTTGTACATTTGCACTTACACTTTCCTTACATTAGTATATAAACCCATGTACACTCAGTTGTAGCCACTGTTAGTCTGAATCTGTGTCTCTCACCTTTTTGCCTTTGAGGTACATTTTCAATGGATTAGTCAGTTCAGTGATGATTTTGTTTTTCCACATGCATGCCGAGCACACAGCTTGAAATGCGGACAGCGTCTTCAACATATCTGTGACAAGATTTCCAGGGTCAAAGGTCGCTGTCGAGAGGGGGGAAAAACACCATGCTTACTTTGTTAAGTCAAACATAATGGTTAGACATCCAAATGCATTTACAAATTTTACAACTATATGGATCAGAGGGGTGGTTGTGATGTTGACAGAGTAATAATATTTTCACCTGGCGATCACATCAGAAAATTGTAAAGCAGCTTCTTATATGAAAGTAGATACTGTCATATTGCTCGCATAGTAACAGACCTGGATGAATAAACTGACCAAAAGTTCTAAAGCTGCACATCTCTATGTATTCATGATTATGTCTCTAAAGTTCTTTTAACTTGTTTCACCATTTCATTGCTATATATGGTAGGACTATGATAAAACTCCATTGGCATTGCGATGATAAGTTCCTAGAGTGTATGACAGACCACCTGTAAATGGCCATAGACACTCCAAAAGGTGTATGAAGTACAGGCTGGCTGAACATCATTCATATCTGTATAGACATTATAGATGCACAGATAGACAGACACAAATAGATACAAATAGACAGATTCAAATAGATACACATAGACAGACACAATAGATATAAATAGACAGATACAAATAGACAGACACAAAGAGATGCAAATAGACAGATACAAATAGATACAAATAGACAGATAAAAACAGATGGACACAAAGATATGCAAATTGATGGATAGATATTTAATACCTAAAAATTGTGTGAACTAACGACTCTTCATTCAGTTTAAAAATACTGTAGGCATGGCTATGAATGAGAGATGAAAAGTAAGACTTTTCTTGAAAAGTAACACCTGGAATAAATGAAATTATCACTGTACACTGACCTGCTTTTGTTGATAGTTCAGTCCCACCGTCTGACAAGAGTGTAATCAACAACACCAACAAATCTGAAATAGACACTGAAATGGAAAACACTCTTTTGAGTTTTTTGTCGAGTAATGACAACGTGGACAATTACAGTGAAAGTTTGACAACAAGACATTATTTGCTAACATACTGTATTAGTCATACAGATTATTTCCAAAAATATTTTGTGATTGCTTTAACTATTGTCTAGTGGTGGATTCTCACAGACAAAGGTGAAGTAAAATTGTATTCCTTCAGAGCATATAGTTAAAGAAATGAGCAGGTTGTAGGAAAATACTTTCAAGTAAGAGCATATTAATTTTGTGTTGAATTTTTTATTAGTGCAAGATGCGAGGTATAATGATATTCAAATATGCAGATTACACTAATGAGCATTGTTTCGGTATTCAAATTCTATGCTAATGACCCTTAATCAATGTGGAATATTCATGTACCTCGGATCTTGCATTGTATATGAATTTTTTGTGTGATTGTAAATATGTAAAAGAGTTCAAAAATCTGGTGAGATCAGACAATTATTGTATTTCTTATTACCTTCTTTATCTCTCTGTTTGATGGGAAAGAACTCCCTGCCGTTACTGTAGAGTAGTAAAGCTCCAACAATGCTGAGACTGTGTACAAAATATAGATATTCCAACTCCTTGGTTGTGAATAGCATTCTAATTCCTTCACCTGAAATCAATGACAGATATTCATCAATGAAATCAATGGCACATATTCATCAATGAAATCAATGACAGCTATTCATCAAGGAAATCAATGACAGATATCCATCAATGAATGACAGATATTCATCAATGATATCAATGACAGATATTCGTCAATGGAATCAATGACAGATATTCATCAATGAAATCAATGACAGATATTCATCAGTGATATCAATGACAGATATATATTTATCAATGAATGAAAGATATTCATCAATGAAATCAATGAGAGATATTCATCAATGAAATAAATGACAGATATTCATCAGGATATCAATGACAGATATTCATTAGTGAAATCAATGACAGATATTCATCAATGAAATCAATGACAGATATTCATCAATGAAATCAATGACAGATATTCACCAATGAAATCAATGACAGATATTCATCGATGAAATCAATGACAGATATTCATCAATGAAATCAATGACAGATATTCATCAATGAAATCAATGACAGATATTCATGGACGAACGGGATATGCTACATGAAATATGGAAGTTGTGATCAATCCAGCAGAGGTGGATCTCTTAAACTGTTTCCTTCCATTTGCTAAGGTAGGATCCTGCAGCGGAGAATTTCTGCTAGTCAACTTAACCTAGGATTTTCAAATCCATGGTTTTGTTGATGTATTAATCTGGACATAAAGTCTACTGGTTTGACTTTACAAAGTAATGGAAAACCTAAAATCATGCACAAAGTTTATCAAACCACTTCTTAAAAAGTTTAAATCAGTCCAGGCTTCATAAAAACTGCAAACCTAACTGGCTATATCATGACTTGGCTTGTCAGGTCAATGTTGCACACATATACTGACATCTGATATGACATTACATATGGGCCATATATGTACATGTACCTCTTATTTGTGTTACCAGACAAGTATTACTCTTCACAATATTTCAATTGCTTCTCGGGGTTGCTGAAGATCAACTCATTCACCAAGATGACTTTCAACTAGTGCAGATTTCTTTGTTTAAAAAAAGGTACAGCTGCTGTCTCGTACTGAGACAGGACCTTGTCATTGGAAATCTACTTTTCCTGAAATAGAATCCTTCTAATCATAAAGTCAACTCTTCTATTTCATTGTTAGCAATGAGGTATGATCAACTGACTTATTTTTTTTCATTTCCACGGAGCAATTCTGAAGGTTCTATGACAGCTCCCCCTACCAGACAATTAAGCTCTGGACACTTCCAATAACCCTATGCCCTAGCCAAAATTGATTTGGCATCAGTGGGTAACCATTTTGATAAGTTTCTGCACAGTAAAACTTTCACCTCTCACTGTGACAACACACTAAACCAACGAGAACTCGTTATCTCACCTATTTTACTCTTCTTCATTTTCTCAGTGATGTCACTAACACTGTCTAGACATGACTTCCTCTCCGATACAAAATCCATCAGAAATCTCACGCTATTATCAATCTGCAATGTTTATAGAACAAAAGTCATCACACTGCCATCCATAAAATAATCTATACAAATGTGAATTTTGTTGTCCTGTGTGAAATACCTTGCAGTTGTATAAGCATTGTACAGAATATCTATATAGTCAATATAAATTCCACAATTTATGATAATTAATTCATTTGCATATTTTAATTAATAATTTGTATTTTAATAATTTCAACACCGTAAGATTTCTTTGTATTCAAGTATCTGATCAGCATTAATAAACAGCATTGTTTTCCTCACACTCCATCGATCATATACATAAATCTCTCACACAAAAATAAAAACTTTGAGGTTGAAATGTTTGAGCCATTGACATCAGATGGACTTACCAAACTCCTGTGTTTCTCTAAGATCTTAAGCACTGCTGTTCTGCTGTAATTTCCGTGCTGTGTATGGAAAATGTACAAAAAAATGAGAGAGATTGCACAGATTAGCAGAGACGAAAAAGTACTCCATTTCAATAACTAAAATGCAAACTGAAGTAACGTCATTACTAGGAATTTTCTTCTGCCATGAAGGTTACTTGCAGCAAACCACTCTGCTCATAAATTGTTTTGAAATGAAATGATCTGATATTCAGTCGTGTCATTGTGGACAATTCTGCACTGAGCAATTTCTTGTCATTATCTGTACTTGCACTACATCCACTCTGCCCACAAAACAATTTGCATAGATTTTACATTTAAAGCTTTCTTGCTGTTAGAAACTACTGACATTGACTCATCAGCGTTCTGACTGAATCAAGAAAATTTCACATTACCAAATTTATCACTTATCAGTGTTGGTTTAAATCCAGGAAATTTAATGATATTCCTGAACTAGCTCAAAGAGTTCAGATATCTTGGAAGTTTTGAGAGCACATTAGCAACTACTTGATAAATTCTGAACTTGACATCTGTATTGGCATTTTGGGATGGGCAAGTTTCATGATCTTCCACCCTTGTATCTTTGTATTAGTCCGCAAATCTAACTGAACACTTTTTAATTGTCTATTATATTCATTGATTTCTGTGTAGCATTGCCTCCTTGATTTACTTTCAAGCAAAAATTTGCATAATGCATACGAAAACATATCATAATTCAAACACTACACACTGATCAAAATACTCCGATGTAACGTCATGCAAAGGTCATAAGGATGGTTAAGTGTACACAGGCATACCATCCATTTCCTGAACCAGGTGGCCTTTGGATCAAGTAGAGCCAGATAATGCAATGGTGTGAGAGTACCACTAGGGCCTGTGGGAACTGAACTGTTCCTGGACAGTAGTGACAGAGTACATTCTATGACGTCATCCAAAAACCTGTGAAAACAAACATAATTTTGAGTTTTTCATGTATTGAAATTCTTGAAAATGGTATTGGATTTTTGGAAATTGGCATCTGATGCTCAATTTCCTGAATAAATGTATTAATTTATGCATTATTTGAATACTAGTATGCACACCAGCTGATAATGACTCGAAAGAGTGACCTAAAATCCCATACTTGACTGAAATTGTCCTCTTCAACTTCTCCAGCAATAAAAACAGTTCGAGTTTGATCTTCACATTTAGTATTAGCAATGGGTTGCAAAGGTGTTTGTGTGATTAAATGCAGGTCAAATATGCTCCACTTTAACAAATATTACATGCAACCATTAAACATAGTGTTCTGTCACAAAATATTGCCTTCTTCAAAATGAATTTCTAACAAAGCACTAGGATTTAAACTTACTTTTCTGGATATCTGACCCAGTATGACGGGACTTGCAGCTGAAACTCATTTACTAATCTAAACTGTTGAGGAAAAAAACATTAGAAAGTCCATAACAATTACAAAGGTTCAGCCAACAATTATACGAAAAAAATATTGGCTCACAAACATTTCACATAATTCTCACTATATGACCAATGTGCTGCAAAATTTACATGTAAACAAATCAATCAATGATGGATTCACAATGAAAAGAGCTGTAGGGCATCCATGTGGACTTTTGAATGACTTCCCTGCATGCTTGTCACGACAGCAACTATACTTTGTGGTATCAAACACAGAACAAACGAAATAAGTTTAATGAAACAACAGCAAACCTTCCGAAGGATTCTCTGAACTGTTGGGTCTGCTGTATTGACTCCATCAGCAATGGGTATGCTGGCTTTACTTTGATGTGTTTGGAACAGTGTTTCAAGGTAAGCAGCTGAAACAAAAATTTATCAGGTACCATGACTTAGACTTGCTTGTAGTGAAATGTCACATACAAAAAAAACAAACAAAAACAGTGAATATTAAGTCATCCATGGCCACAGAACTCAAGCTGACTGCAACAGCTGTGAAAACATTATGTAGTTCTACATTAACCATTTTTCATATTTTACATGCATTATATAGACTTCTAAAAGTATGCCGAAATTCAGTTTTGTCATGTCAATCTTGACAACACAACACAGTGTATGAAATATTAACCATTACTGTTGACAAATGAATACTTGATTAAAGTTTGGTTGTCAACAATCACATTGGACATTCCACACACATCAGGCTTTGTTGACAAGTTGACTCACACGACTTTGGGAGAAGAACAAGAAAGTGTACTTTACAACCAAAAACACATCAACAGTTATCGCTGACGGAGCTTTGTAATGGAGACTTTGGTGCAAAATCTAAACAATGAAAATACAATCTCATGGCACCAATATTTTGTCAATAAACACAAATTTCAGGACTCGATGTTACCAAGTTGAAGAATTTTAAATATTAAATATTGTATATAGACTTACCAAGATTGCTGTAGACATCTTTGGTAACATTGTGTGAGTTGGCTGAAAACATCTTAGCATGAAATTGTAAACTCTTGTCCTGTCAATGAGAAATAATCTAAGTTGAAGAAAAAGGCTTTTACATATTCAACTGAAGCTTCTACGATAGTAGATACACAACATCCCTGTGTCAATTTCAAAAATTAAATCATTTGTGACAACTTTTGGGAAGAAGAATTGTTGGAGAAAAAGTCATCATTCAATTTAATTCAATTTCACATACTTTGTACATTTCTGAAGATAACCTGAGTCTTTCAAGTACAAGGTCAAGATCAGCATATTCAAATTCGTGGTGAATTTCAAACAGAGTCTACATACATACAGAGGAAGGGCAATATGGCACAATCCTGCCAGAAGTCGATGCACATGTGGAAGGCATGATGTGAGATCGGAGAAAAATTTTGTACTCACTGCCAACTCTTCGTCATCATCCGCCAGGGCCATCATCAGTCCCTGCTCAAGATTAGACCACTGGTCACATACGATGACATCTGGTGGTGGTATCTGACATAACTGACGTAACGCTTCTCGTCTTGTCTAGAAAGAAACAAGATGTTAATTTGCTGGTCTATTGTTTGCGGTGGCTTATTTTAAAGCTCTTGGAGTAGAACAATTTCCACACTCTCAGGTTTTTGAAAATTGAACATTTCATTTTTTTTCCTTTTGTGTTAACACACAGATGGCAGCCATTTTCAATATCAAATATTGTTCAATGTTGATTCATTTGCCTATCTAATTCCAAACTTTAGCGGATAATCCCTGATTTCAATTTTGAAATTGGAAGAGAAAGGTTGAAAGTTTCCTTGAGGAAAGTTTGACCAAAAGTATAAGTCACTTTCGAGGCACATACTACAGTACCTTAAAAGAAAATAAAGGAAAGAAAATGGCCATCACATGGCCACATTGGATCAGATCACAAAACAAATTGACGTGCATATGTATAACATGGGGAGTAATCCTTATACCAAGTTTGCATGAAATCGCTCCAGGCATATCTGAGATATCTGCGTGAATGGACAGACCGACACACACATGGACATGGCCAAACCTATAAGTCCCTAGGACATAGTACGTGGGGACTTAAAATAGTCAAAACTGATGTAACACCTTTCCTTGTCAACCAGAAAGTATTGGTGAATTTTATCATCTCCTCACAAAGGATCAATTGAACTGAGCAGCAAGAACACAATGCCTTACCAATTTTTGTACCCTTCAGTTACTAATAGAAGATCATCGAAATAATAGTTTGTTATCAAAATTCACACACTGGGGAACTAAGAAAATTAACAGACTTACTTGTAGGGGATTACTAACATCCAGGTTACTTGCAATCAACTGAAATTTTTCTTGATTTGGAAATACCAAATCAGGCTGCAAGAAACAATAACATAAATAAAACATGTGATATCTTACCATTTCACTTTATCATTGCTGGTATCAAATTCTAATTTGTCTTAGTTTGTGCCACACTTTAGCAGCTAAAACTGCCATTCCTACGACA
Source organism: Ptychodera flava (assembly GCF_041260155.1). Classification (NCBI taxonomy): domain Eukaryota; kingdom Metazoa; phylum Hemichordata; class Enteropneusta; family Ptychoderidae; genus Ptychodera; species Ptychodera flava. The sequence continues at coordinate 25,517,587 of NC_091940.1, forward strand.
GCAGTTGGTGTATAATGTGAACAATGTGATGATTTTTTTAATAATGTGTTAGAACAATAAACACTCGTTATGATTATGGCACAGAGAGAAATAAACAACTGGCAACTACAGTATAGTAGCAGTAACTATAGTTTAGTAGTACCGTATAATTCCAAATTGAAGCCGCACCTCTAATTGAAGCCGCACCCTGACTTTGAAACATTGTCTTGGCTCATTGTTTGCCCATTTTGGGTTTTTGAATTGTACCATTATAGAAGCCGCACCCCTTCTCTGAGCCCATCATGAAACAATGCATGCTGAAATTCACACCAGCTGGCTTTCCTCGCGTCATTGACTTGTGCTAATGATTGGCAGGTGTCTTTCTTACAGAAAAAATTCACAATAAAAAGTTCCTTTTTAACACTTCTACCATTGTGCATTTTGTCATTGATAGTAACAAAAGTACAAACAATGCCCCATGTATCAGCACGTTTGTGTGTATGTTTGAACACGGCCAAAGTTTTTGTCAGTGTGGTAAACAACGCCATAGTCAATACCTGATGCAACAATTTTGAAGCAACGGTGTTTGTGTACAATGAATTTTGCGTGAAGAGAGATTGAGATACCATGTTTCAAATACGTAGTTTTCATTCAATACCCACGTACCCTTACCGATGCCTGACGTACAGCAACACCACCTGCATCATATTGACATAATGAACTGCCGTGAGACTATTCTATTTAAAGGACGGGGTGACCGGGTCAGAGAATCAAGAAAGTACTGAAAAAAACGTGTCATTTTCCTTACGATGCTGTCAAGGGAACTCCAGTTTCCCATTGTTTCAACATCTTTTAATAGTTTCCTTATAATCTAAAAGGAATTTTACCAAGTTTAACGACCAAATACACTCTCCTAACGTTTCTATATTGGAGTTACACTAGGGTAGGGGCTTTTTATGCGGGTAATTTATTCACGCAAAATTCATTGGTACTAATTTGCATAACAATAGCGAATGCCCCTGCAATGCTTGGTGAGCATTGAGAAAAATATCGAAACACAGGAAATGTACGCAATTGAAGCCGCACCATGACTTCAGTGCGTGGTCCCAGGGGTCCCTCGAAAATGTTTCTAATACAAGCCGCGGCTTCAATCGGGAATTTTACGGTAACTATATTTTTGTCGCAGTGACTTATAAACACAATACTAATAATAATACCAACTAATGAAGGAGTCTCTTTGCACTGCTTGCATATTTGGCCTTTTCAAGATAGGACTGTACAGTACTAGAATGACCGACACCATACCATGTTGAAAATTCACACTGTCCCCTTGGAGTGTGTTGTCTCTCTTCATTGCCAGCAGAAGAGGCAATGGGCCCAGCGTTCTCCAGGTTTATTAAAACAGCGATCATTTTTGTTGATTGACTTTTCAGTGTTTGGCCATGAAAATTAAATTTACTTCGCCAGATAAAATGCTGAAGTGAAAATTCAGCATTTGAAAACGGTTTTACAGAAGCTGATTACCCCTTTGAGTGCTACAATATTTCCCATCAATATTTTAGTCAACATTTTGCCAATTTTCATGACTTTGTAATTTTGATAATTTTGGACCAAACGGACACCATATTTTATTGGCTAAGTTTTGTGCAAAATTTTGGCACAAATCTGAAAAAACTTACTGGGGTACATTTTATATTTGGGCAACAAATATTGACTTTGGCACTCAAAGGGTAAGTGAAAACTGGTACTGCTGAAACTTAACAAAATCATATGAACTTTTGCCTCCTGAAAACTGACCTGATTGAAAGAAGCATCAAAGGATGAACTGTCATCACTGAATGGAAACGCTGTCTTTCGAGGACTCGGACTTCCTTCCAATATCTTCCTCTCCTTGGCAACATCTTCATCAAACGTCTCAAGAAGTCTATCAACAGCATCTTTTGTCTGCTCCTTGAGAGATTGAGTGAGTTTTGAATACCTGTAAGAAATACAGAAACAATTCATGCATCTTACAAGTCTCACAAACTCTGTATTGTTACTTGTCCATCAACTTATGCAGGAATCTAAAAATGCAATCCTGGACATGGCATGTCCACAAACAGACCCGCTCCTTTTTGCTTGTCTAGGATTCTCAGAGAGCACATTATTTAGATTATTTAAAAAATTCTATGGTAGATAAGGAGATGTTGTATCAAATATGACAGGTCTGACAGGAATTTATGGCCGTAACTCACAACAGCAATTTGGTGGCTTTGACAATTTACATGAAATGTGTCACATTGGGTCAATCCTGATGGGTGTTGTATGCTATGCTAGTAGGGTACACTTACCCATTCCAGCCACATGGTGCCACCACTGAGCAATGGTTCAAGATGAAAACCCCATTGTTATTGTCATATTCTATTTGTTCCTTGGGCTTGGTAAATTACTTATTAACTTGAATGACATTGACTATTGAACCACTGTTGATGTCTTATAACAATAGAAATTACAATAATTTCTGACTGTTTTATTTGAATAGCCAGACACAGACAACTTTTTGAATTCACTAAGGGTCACCACAGACAAGACCTTTCACCATAAACTATCATCATAGATGCAGTCAAAGAAAGTGTATAAATTACAATACACTATTTGAGACTCACTCTGGTGAATTGACAATCCTTTCAGTGATTGTTGTAATCACTTCTTCTTCACCACCGCCTTTTCCTCGACTTTCCAACATACTCTTCTCAATCTCTTCATCCATCAAAGTACTCAGCGAGTCACTGATTTTACTTCTAAGATATTTGACAAACTCATATCTGCAGGGAATAAATAAATAAGTTATTTAACTAATAAATAAATAAATAAATAGTATATTTCTTGTAATAATTTGATTAAAACTATTTACCACAGAATGTAGAAGTTCATGCCGTGGGAAGTTATGGCAAAACCTGCATCAGTTTAAAATGTGTCAAAAATATTTGTGTGTAACATTATTTACTGTGACAAATGCAGAAAGAAATTGCAAAATGCATTGCAATGAGAACAAGCATATCAAATGTTGAATGCATGGTTCAGAAAGAAATAGTCATTTCCGACCTCTAAAAGTCTAAATCACAAGAAGCTGATATTTTGACTTTTGTTAACGAACTATCTTGACTTTCAGTTCTTCTCTTTCTTTTCCAGAAATAAACTGTAAAATTTTTGGACACATTTTATCTTATTTTAAACTAAACACAGCCTGCGTGTGAATTTTTATTATCTTAGGTACTGGTATCATCAATGGAGATCACATGCACTTTATTGCCAGAGCAAGGACAGACACTAGGACAGACCGTACCTGTGGAAATTTTCATCTGTCTCTTCAAGATGTAACAGCATGTCCTCTGCTTCTGACACAGTGTTGGCAGCTCGGATACTCGGTTCTACTTTGCTCACCAACTGCCGAACACTTGCAAGCAGGTCCTCCTCCGCCATTGTTCAGATTGTGATGAAATCAACTATGAAAAACAAGATTGTCATGATATTGAATACCTAAAACAAAATTCCAGTGTACTGCATCTTGTATCGCACCCCCAAAGACATTGAATAATATGATTTTCGAATCAAACCATTTACAAGGGATTGCCTGTTCTGCAGCTTCTTGAACTTCATTTTACTGAGGTCGGTTACCATGGAGACCACCATAAATATCCTTCAATTATATAAAGTAATGTCCTCCACCTCCTGGTAATTTGTTGCTAAAAATCATCTCCAAGTCATGAAAATTTGTAATATGATGTGGGAATCTCTCTTGCTCCTCACCATTACTTCAATAAAGGTAAAGCCACAGTGATGGAGGGACTGAGATGGAGCATATGAACATTGAGCTCGCCACCACAGGCGCCCAGTTCACTCATGCACGGCCCTGTGATTGGACCATCTCTGCTCCCTCTTTGAGTGAGCAAAGCGCTTGTGCTCCCGGGCTTATGGAGATCCGTCATGTCCATGACATGCAACGGGAGTAAAAGTTTGGTTTACAGAGAACAGTACTGATTTTAACCGACTTTCAGTTTGATGGTGAGGTGAAGCTGGTGAATCATGCCTCACATATCGGTGGAGCTCTGGTACATGGTAAACACGGAGCCGAATATCATAGCATACTGTTCACATAAACAGTAATTTTCAAACGATTTTTGTCAAAAATAGACGATATCACGAATTTTCCATAAAGCTCTATCTAAGAGATTTCAAAGAATGCAAAATCTATCATTTAATGTGCTATATGAAGCCATGGAAACAGTCATTTCATGAACATTCACTTACCTCTTCGATGTTGTCAACACAAAGCGGCCATTTTCGCTTGGTATGAGACCCTTTAACTATCTAAATATTCTCATGCAATAAAAAAAACTTGTTTCCTTCTTTGACTAAAATTGTGGAATTAGTTCACAATAGTTTGTTTTAGTTGAGATATTCTGCGATTTAAGTATAATGCCAAATGCAACAAAATTTATGACTTTTTGTCATCAGCTCACCTTCAGATAAATAAGAACTCGTTAAAACCTGAATAACCTAAAGGGTCTGGTAATTGACCCTTAACCCTTGCAACTAACGAAGATGGCGGCTGATTCAAATCATGTGCGAGAGGCGTTCTCACAAATTCGAATCCCACGGACAATGTATGGGAGTGTACAACAAAGATTCGACTCGTTGTAAGTTTTATAAATAGTGTAATATAAATATAACTTAATGGCAACGTTTTAGTCGATGAGAGTCATTTACTTTCACACTAGAAGTCACCGTGCAACGCTCTGTCGGGTGCCAATAAGGTAGTATCAAAACATTGTCAAAAGTGACAAAACCACAGCCACAGGTGCTTGAAGTGTCTTATGTGCCACTTCTCCTGAAGCATTTCACATGCAAATGCCAGTTCGTCCCATTATCCCATACCACTTTATCTGAATAAAACTGCACTGTATATATTTTCTGGTTTACGTGGTCGGACGGTTTGTTTTGCAACCCACATACACACTGGCGAATCATCGAGCTACAGCACTGCTGCTAGCTAGCCAGCGCCAAGATCACATTACTGTGTGGCCCGCTCTATGGGAACTGCAGTCTAAGTTTCAGATGACTGTTCCCCCTGACGAATATCCAGTACCTGTCCTTCCAACAAAACTTTGGTGGTGAAACAATTCTTCTGAATACGGATTAAACATATTTTCAATAAAATTCATGATGAAATACTTTATTCAAGAAATTTTTGAGCACTGTGGGGAACTTGGCCTTCTCGTGTACGGTACATGTAAATGTTGCAGTTTGCCAACTCTTGCTGCTCACTGAATCATGGAATCAATCAACTATATTACTTATTGAAAAAGTATACCTTAACATCATTGTATTACATGTGTGTTCTTGTCGTTCAATTGCTGGCATATTTACAAATTCACTAATATTTAAGATTGTTTTATTTTTTGTGCGTCTTTTAAAGTTCCCCAAAATAATTGTGGACTATTGCTAATATGCTACTGACATTACAAGCCATTCAAGAGCAACATTACAAGCCATTCATGAGCAAGACCTTCTGTAGTTGCACTTATCACTCTGTCTTAATTTCAGGTATGAATGGCTGGTAAATGGCGGACATGCTGATGATTTCAGGCAATCCGCTTCACCTCCGACATTGCTACCACCTGGATGGCCCAATGCTAGAAGTGCAGATGCGCAGAGTGGATTCAAACAAGCGCCAGTCACGATAAAGAAGAAGGAAAGGGAGAAGAGAAGGCAGAGTTTGGATGATTTTGATGCATTGCAACCGTCTCAAAGAGTGAAAAGAGTGGAAAAACATGTCAGGGTTATGGAATGTCCTGCAGAGTGGAATGATGATACTGTTGCATTCCAGCCGTCTCGAAGAGTGACAAAACACATCCGGAATACTGAATGTCATGCAGAAGGGAGCGATGAAGTTGATGGATTCCAACCGTCTCAAAGAGTGAGAAGAGTGGGAACACACGTCAGTGATTATGGATGGCATGCACAGAGGAGTGATGATGGAGAGACGGAAAGTGATGAAATGGATGATGTCGAGATGAAAGATGAAGATGTGAGTCTGGATAGCGGGCCTGAATCTGAACAGGAAGACGATGGAGACGACAAACAATTACGGGATTGGAGTGTGATATCAGGGAAGTCAGCCGTTTCGAGTGCTGGTACAAGTCAGGATGTCTGTAGCAAATCACACACATTGGATGACAGGAAAGTGAAAGACAGTGAGGATAAGAGGATGTGGCTAGAGAGTCAGATCTTTTCGTTTCACAGACCAAGACCAAATAGGTAATGATATTTTACATATGATGCAGTCCACTTTCCACGAATATGAAAATTTTTTGAGAAAATAAAAATTTTTGATTATTAAATGTAGATGTCCCAGTATTCTGAACAGATGAAGCAAATGTTATGTCAATGAAGCAAGCTGTAGCTAGCAGAATTTGTTGTTTGTCAAAAGTTGAAAACAAGATAATATAATGACTTGATTTTTGGCAGTGTTGCTCATTCTTGTAGTGGAAGCCTTTTCCACAACAGATTGGTTTACTCAGTTTGTTGCATGTCATGAACAGTCAGCCATTATGTTGGAAAACGAAGCAAAGAAGCAGTTTTCATGTTTTTAGACATTATTTGATGAAATGATGTATCTTTGGCACCTGCCTATATTTCTTTCAAGTAGAACTTTATAAAGAAAGTAACAAAGTCTGACTACAGGATGGAAACTGGGGATTTTTCTTGTGAAACTGTCTAGGAACAATGGCAATTTACAATGAACTATATGTTTTAGGAAAACAAAGCCATCGTACCGGAGACTGAATGTGGACAGAATCTGGTTAGTTGCCAAGAAGTCAGCAGTGTACAGAAGATTTCTTAAAGAAAGAGACACACTTCCTGTCATTTTGAAAAGGTATGATATAAATCCCCTTTATACCATTGATTGGTGAAGGACTGTTGTGATTATTTAGTGGTCAAAAGATGGAAGTACAATGTGTGGTTATCAGGTATAGTTTGGTAGTCCTATAGGCATAGTTTGGTAGTCCTATGTCACACACCTCCATCAGTGTTAACTGGTCCACCGGACCTGTAGAATGTCAAAGTCAGTGGTCCAGGCAATGTAACAGTATTTGGGTACCCCATGACTTGTCATAAATGTATTAGCTCTTCATGTACGAAACAAGTGACAAGACGCAGTGTGATAATACTTTGACATTTCAAAAACAAGCATGACAGTGTTAGGAATTATTGAAATGACATCTTGTCAAATCAGTCACTCCACAAAGAGACCACTGTTAAATCAAGTCGAACTTTTCAAAAACATTTTCATTGTTGAGTTGATTGAAGACTACCAATAGCTGTACCTTCAGCTAAAATTCTCAATCTAATGATTATAAAATGTAACCCTTTGGAAGATGAAGGATTAATTTCCCTAAAATTAAGATTACCGTTTCCATTTCAGTATCCTCCCCGAAAGTACTATTTTCTGATTTTTGATGAGATTTGGACCACAGTGACTGACATATTCATCAGTGATGCATACAAGTTTGTGATAGATTGCCATTTTTGTGTATTTGAACATTGGTGGATTCTGTTATTTCAAAGAGCTTTCAACTAATGAGGTATAATGTGTGCACAGTGATTGAAGTTGTGGCTTTCCATTACTTCCGTGGCCTTCTAGTTTTTTATTTCACTTCTCTACAATGACTTTGCCATTTTAAATCTCAACAGAAATCTCAAACAACATTGCAAACTGCAGTCACATCGCCATGATAGAATGATACCAGACCAAAAGGAAAGCAGAATTGTGAAATCAGGAAGTGTCCAGCATAATCTGGAGTCAAAGTCAGTCTCCCAATCACCTCTTTGTACTTCAGGCAAAAAAATACGGAAGTTTTCCGATGCAGCAACTGGTGCATCGTCAAAGCTTTCCAAGAAGAGACTACAGATGAAAGGAAATGAAAAGGTCAGAGAATCCACCCTTGACAAAAGTGTGTGGAAAGAGATGACAGATGAACCGCAAGACCTGGGAATGAAACAGCATCCATCCTTGGCAAACAAAAATGTCGCCATCTGTAAACCAAGGAAGAGAATTTCAGATGTTCAGAGAAGCGGCAGTGAGGCTAGAAAGGGCAACAATGATGCCACTAGAGGTAGCGATGGTGACGTCACGTTGTTCAGTCCTGCCAGAAAGGAACTCTCAGAGAAAAGACGGAAGGGAAAAGTACGGCACCTCGAAAACCGGCGACTTACCAGGAATCAACATGCAAATCTTCAAAGGAAAAGTGCAGAACATTTGGAGTCTGTGTGCGTGCCATCTCTGTTTGATTCCAATTCTGTTGGAAGCCATTGTGGTGGCATATGGAATAAAATTATCAGTGAAAACTGACAATGGTGTTTTGCTATTTTGAGAAGAATCATTTCCAAAATATTTTGTACAGGATAAATATTTATTATATATGGACTTCAAAACAGAGCTCAGATTGAACAATGATCTTTTGAGCTATGAGAGAGTTTTCCCGGCCAGAAATAGCCATCCAAGCAAAAGTGCTGAATATATTGAATAGGCTAAGCCTAGCATATTTTACGGTGTTAAAATTATAACATCCTCTACTTTCAAAGAATTATCAATGTTTTTTTTTAAATAAACAGTATCAAGTATTATTAACGGTATCAAGTAAGCTATAGCCCCTATTAATATTCAGAAAGGCTATTGAAGATAAATTGAAGACAGAGGAGATAGATTTATTTATCTTATGACAATGCAACCTAAGGTAGAGGCAGAATGAGAGTACACATTCTGAGGAAAAAATTGAAGCCCTGTTAGCTAGATCTCTTTGTATTTCTTCAGAGAGACTTTTTGATTCCCGTTATTAAGCCATACGGCCTATAAAAAATGTTACTATTTCAATGCTTGGCAATGGATTTGGTCGATTGTTCAGTTTTTGCGTACTTGTATACTTTTGTGTTTTGTATATGGTGGGTATACACAACTTCCTCAACAAAACAATACTCGTAAAATTCAGAGTTTTATGTGTCTCATCAAAGTGTGAAAAACGTTGCGGTCACATTTCAGTACATGTATTAAAGCATTTTTTACACAAGTTGATTTTGATTTCAAACCATCTTATCAAAAAATATGAAAGAGTTACAGCTAGCAAAGAGGGCTTTTAAGTCTTCACCTTGTAATCCTAAAATTAAAGCATATTATTTTGTGTCCAAATCTTTTTGTACATACTCTTTGTTCTGCAGATGTAAAATTCAGAAAGTATACATGTGACATTTTAGGCATGTGTTGAACTACTATCTTGTTTTCATAAGTCTTTTTGAAACTCTGTAGGATTTTGCAATTTTGAGTTTTACATGTTTCTGTCACAATGTTCTCCTTGGCTTGGAAAAAACAGCGTCACCCAATTCTAGTACTATTTATATAACATGCATAATTTGCATATTCTTTTGTTGTGAAAATGAATTCTTTTGTACGGTTATTAACATATGAATACACTGTTCCAAAACCAGGGGGGTAGACCAACCCCAAAGATCTGCTTGTTGAGAACTCTCTGTCACAATAGAATGTGAGCTTTTGTGTGGTATTCATGTTCCATGTAAGGGAACACAGCTGTAGGAGAATATACTGTAAAAGACTTGAATAAATAGCGTGGTTTTTTTCCAGCATTTTCAGATGTTGATTGCAATCAGCAAGAAATCCGTTTAGCTTAAAAGACTGACTTCCTGTAGTAAATGTAGGGAAAAGTCTACATTTAGTGGCATCTCACATTTAATAATTCAAAGACTTAGTTACATTTGCAAAAAAAGGATATATATATATATATATATATATATATATATATATATATATATATATATATATATATACACACACACACACACACACACACACACACAATTTCATTTTCGTGAACCTGCCAGCAACAAGTCTATGAATGATATAGATACATATTTATTTATTTCAAGGCACAATGCACAACATATCATTGACATAAGTTTGGAAGACTTTCTTTATTGTGAGAAATTTCTCTTGTTTTCATGAAGTTGATAAAACCACTGACATTACATGTAATTTCCACAACTTTTCTCTTTAAAGCACGGCCATCAGATATCTGTATTAATAACACTGACATATTACGATACCAGTTACTACATGGACTTCTGTGATCATCTGGTATATTGACATCAACATAAGTATTATTTGATGATTAAAATATTTCAAAGTAGCCTGCATCTGGTGGTGTTCTTGTCAGATCTGTTGTCTGCCCATCTTAAATTATCAAGTGCACATTTTAAAGCTTGGCCATGACCCTCTTGTTGCTTCCACTTTGCCATGCAGTGCCTATTCTCTGTGTTGTATAAATGCTTCCAAAACGGTCAACCTGAGGAAGGCTCACTTAGATCGCTAGGTGCAGACTGTGGTATAGAAGGCAGGAAGACAGGCCAAGACTGCATAGCCAACAAGAGCCTGTGAGAGTCTACAGTCAAGTTCTGGTACTCCAATCATCTCTAAAAATTAAATTGGACTGGAATAACAAGCTCTGTAATTTGTGTGTGTCAGACAGGGTCAGTCAGTACACGTGATCACATCAGTCATTGTACATGATGTATGGCCTGCATCTTTGTGGGGAAAAAAAATATTTGAAATCTGAAGTGGTGGCTGTACTCTCGATGTAACATGGCAGTGGCATTGCAGGGTTAACTGCATGAACAAACATCTGAACATACAAGCGGTTGACGTTGGTGAAATGCAAGGCTTACACATAAATGCACAAGTGCCTTTTTCTAATTCTTTTCCTTCAATAAAAGTTCACTGATGCGTGACATGACCCTCTTGTTGGTTCTGGAGTCTTTGAAACCCATTGATATTACACAATTGTGTTTCATTTGTTTAATAAAAAAGGTCAGTCTAACAGTAGTTTCTCCTCCCGTAGAAAAGGTATCATGATCGGATTTCCACACTCTAAAACTCTCACAGTTCTTTTCCTAGTCTATAGCTATTGAAAACAATAGATCAAGATCAAAAAGAGCTCTTTTCATCTATTTTTTTTATCACAGTCAACTTTGACTGACAAAATGACAGACTCCCACACTTTCTCTTTGGACGAAACATGACCTTGACTTTCAAAACTGATGCAAGCATATACTTGTCTTTAGCTATACTATACATTCTAGGGTTCCTTCATCACATGTTTATTCACAGATAACATGATTAGAATTGAAAAGGAATTAAAACTTACAGAAAGTAAAATCTATACTTGGCCTTGTCTCTCAACTTTTTCTATTTAATTTGAAAGCATGATGGAAGACTTTTTTGTGACACCAAATTACGAAATAAACCCATAAAAATTAAAACTTTTCTCTGGAATTTAAAATCTTTGTGTGTAGATATTTCTCGCCTAGCTCTAAACTATCAAATGTACTGGTTTGCAGTACAAGGCATTTTTTTTACCAGCTAAGTAGGTGATAAGTAGAAAGCTAACTACTTCATTGGTGAGAAGGAAGTCGGCAGCAGTATTTTGTTGTCCATCCGTACAACTTGCTCAAAAAGACTCACAGCTGTAAAAAGAGAGATAAAGAAAATTAATTCGGTAGAACACTCCATGCATGTGATCGCTGACATTGGTCGTCACTCAACACTGATTCAGTTTTATGGTGCATGATTGCAGCAGAGGAATATGCAAAGTTCACAGTGTTATTGATGGATGTCCACATTCATGTCACACTAACTTATACTACTTTGCATGGGTGAATACTATCTGGCGTGCTTCATGTACCTGAGTAACGTCACTCACTTTTGTGGTGTCACTAATAACTTGCTCTGGCCATTTAAATCATGCTCTGGTCCATCTAATACAAGGCATGTGTTGGCATGTGTCGGGTTAAAAGGCAGCTGACTGCAATTGACCTCATTGTACATGAATATTCAAACTTCAGAAGGGTCATTTCACCAGAAGAACTCCAGTATTGTAAAAGCTAGATTTTTCAACAGAAACACCAAACAAATACCACTGTCTTTTCTTTCAGATCACTGTTGAGACAGTAGGAATATCTCTCTGGTTTTTCATCTTTCTATATTGTTAATGTGTGCCTTTTTCTATGATAAATGCTTCAACTGCCCTTGAGAAATGTGATTTTTTTGACTGTATGATTAAAGTTGACTGTAATGTGTGCAAGGAATTGTGTGTGTGTGTGTGTCTGTGTGTGTGTGTGTGTGTGTGTGTGATACTTTCAGATTTGGAAACAGTCTGAAAGGTTGATATATACTCACATGCGTCTTTTACTTCTTGGGTAGCATTGACTGTTTCTCGGCCTACTCTTCTATCATCTAAACTTGTCCAGTTCCAAAGATGATACACTGGAGGAATATACACCAAACATTTTATATGTTATCTGAAAAGTGATCTGCACAAGTTCACAAATACAGCTATAATTGTCCAGCAGTCGTAGGCAATATTTACTGTAAAATAGTGATCTACATTCAAAACTTTTATACTTTAGCAAGCACCAGACACTAATATGGTAATTGATTAAACTAAATCTGTAAAGTTTTGCCTTCACATTGTGTGATAAGTTTAATGCCGCAAGGTCATACAGTGGTTTGTGTTGAATTGTTGGCAATACAGGATTGACATACAGTCTAAATTGAGGAGTTACATACCAAGACTGTCAGGTGTAACTGTTGTCTGGCGGTAATATCTGTCAATCACAAGAAATCAACTCTGCAAAAGTTGAAACATCGTCTGGAAGGTGGTCAGACATTGCCAAAACAATATCACCAGATCTGCACAAATAATCCTAATGCAATCAATTTGTTCCAAGCGGGATGTGTGGTGTTGTTTTGACTACTCGTTACCTCCTTTCAGACAATGTTTAAACTTTGCAGAGTTGATTTCTTTGTTATTGATCAATATTAATGCCTAGATGATGGAACTGTCTTGAAGGTAGTATGCTGTGAAACTGAAATACTTTGACTTTAGCTCAAACTTTCCTCAAGCAAACTTTCAATTTTTCTCTTACCAATTATGGTTGACCAAACATTTAAAGGGGCAATTCTCAATCCCTGGTTTTTGCATTAGTTGTAGTGTGACATTGAGTATTCACATGGTGTTAGTCCATTGTTTTCCTTTGAATTTTTTATCATGTTTGCCAATTTGCTTTGTAGCCGAAGCTGAAAAATAACCTGCCCCTTTAATATGATAACGTATCTATTTGTGATAGTAAGGCTTTCATTGAACAGAACAGAGATGGATTTACAGAATGTCTGATTCTTACCCATATTAAGAGGTCCAACATCGGTAACCACACACCCATAATTTTGCACAATTTGTTTTCATCGTACTTCTGTGCTCGGGATTCTAATGCTGCCTTCACTGCCTCAAGCCAGCTCATACCTACAGCTGGTTTCATGACGTAATATCTCAACTCGTAGACACCTGAACAGAAGAACAGATGAGATCCACTCATAACTGAATGAAGTTTTCTAACACAAACAAGGAATATATTGCCAGATGACAACAATGTTTTCATTCTCCATGTGAAAGTACCTGTGCTTTTTCACAGATCAGCAAGACCAGCCAATTTACCAGTCACCTGCACATCAAGCAGTGGATACAACAAAAAATTTTTTCCTAGAGTCTCTTGCCACATAAGTCTATTCAAAATTGTGATACATCTCATCTAGAATCTATAGTCACATGGTATACCTCACTTTTGCATTGATATATGCACTGAGAGCCAGTTACTGGTCAACATTTTCTACAACTGTTAACTGGGCAAGTCTGAAAGCTTTGTCTGTGCACAAAGATGAAGCCTGGTAATAGCAAAAGAATCTCTCGATTTTAAAGTGAGAAAATTATTGAGGTGTGATAAAAACACATATTGACTGGCTTTATTCTGTTAACAATAACATTAACATTTGTTTTTCTAGTATCAGGTATATCCGCACAACTTTACAGCAGTTGAGTCAGTCCATTAAATACTGACTTCCGACCTGATCATGTCAATTTGCATTGAATATTGGCAAGACCACACATAGAATATTGACTTCTGACCAAATCATAAGTCATTGCATGGTCTATCGATCATCTCATGTCAAGAAGCAGAATATTTACTCCTTAACTGATCATATGTTCTTACATGTTTGTTAAATCATATTGTGTCTCCTCGTCCTGTCATGTGATTGAAAATTGTACTTGACAAGTAATTGGACCATGTCAGAGCATCAATGGGTTAATTTGACTCCTTATGGAGACATGTTTACACAAATGATCTGTTCACTGCTGTAATTATGATTCTCTCAAGTACTGGTTCAATTAATTTATGCATTGAATATTGACCCCTTCCTGGCCAATGAACAGCATTGACTGGGACTGTATCACCCTTCTGAAATTTGAATAAACTCACTGCCTTCAACAAGAGGAGTTTCATGTACGGGATGCCAAGGCACTGCTTGCAGGACAATATTGTCTTGCTTCACAATGAGCTTGGTCATCTTGGAAAGATACCGACTTATCCATTCTGGATCTTCTGACAAAGCCTTTCTCACTCCTGTACGATGAGCAAAGCTGTCTGAAATGGCAAGAGATCTCATCCGTGACATATACAACTAAGATAAAGATCGATAAGTCAGATACACAATGATGAAAAATTTTATCACATTTTAGGTGCAATGACATTCATATACAAAACAATATCATGCGTTCCGTAATTCTGAATTTCTAAATGGTACTGTTAAAGCCCCTGTAGCAGTAACTCTTGAAATTTGTTGACCAGAAAAAGGCTTTCTATTTTTCTCTGGTTTCCTATAAATTCTACAAATTTAAAGGATATAGTCTCTTACTACTGAAAATTTGGACAAGTAAATTTAAATTTTAACTGTTATTTTGTTCCCGCCATTTTTAAAAACTGGTAATATTACAAAGAAAACAAAGCATATGATGTCACAGTGGAAAACATTCAGCACTATGTATTATGTTGGACTACTGTGTTGTTTCTGTGAAGATTCCAATGCATATATTCACGACGTGCAGTGTTTTTGCACTTTGTTTGCATGAATGTGCCATTTAAAGGAATGGTCCACCCAAAATATAATCAGCCTTATACAGGTTTATATTTATGTTATAAAAGCATTTATCATTACTTTTTGCTCAGAAACAGCGATTTGTTGAAGTTATCTATGAAAATAAGTATCAAAATCAGGCAATATGGAGACCCTTATAACTGACTGTGCGTGGCCATATTGTCTACTTCATCGCAAAGCATGCCGGGAAAAATACCCGGATGATGACGTAAAGTTTTCGTGTTTTGGTGCATTGGCTAGAGGGTCTGATCTAGGGAGTCTCATTAACAGCTTGTGCCTGCCCGTAAGTGTTACGGGTGTACCAATGATCGTGCGCGAGATTTCGAGAAGGCATTCTGCATGATTCGAAACCCGAGGTGAAAACACCGCCTCTAGAAATTGTTGCTGGTGAAGATTGGCACTGACATAAATGTTCAAAATTATAAGCACAGTGCATGTTTTTACGTATGCGAATGCCGTTTCCAAGAGAAGGACTTCGTCGGCAGTTTGACGATCCCTAATCAAATTGGGATTGGGAAAAGACTTCAAGATGATGCTGTACCACAAAATTACACTGGAAAGCAAATACATTCGTGAAAAGGAGGCATCAAGGGCGATTGTGGGAGAGACTTTCCATAAAAGAAAGAGGTTAATGTTTTAAATATTTATGATTTTTCTGAACCGCCGGAGAGTTTTTTGGGATCATCTAGCTCTTTCCTACAAATAGTTTACTAGTCTTATTATTCTTGTTCTTGTTGTTGATGACATAGCATTGATATTTAAAACATAATAAAGTTTGCGTGATCAGTTGAAATCAGAAAGTTTTATTTTTGCTCGGGAATGTTTAACCGCATCAACGCAACTAGCACCCACGCGTGACGTCACCGGAAACGATACGTATGTTGAACGTTATCTGGAACCAAGAATTGGTGCAAAAGAGTTCGAGAAAGAAGAAGATGCGTTGATGACAACTTTCATTGATGTCGGAAAAATTTCAGACATAATAAGTCTTTTCTTCCTTTTAGAAAAAATAGACACGTCAAAGTAAATTTATTATCGGACATCAGTGCTGTCGGTTGAATTTGTCTTAGCTGTGGGTCCATAGCTGTGGTGTTTTCAGACGGGATTCCTGCCTTTTACGGGCTGGCGGGGTTAAAATCATAAATTCAAAACCAGCCCGTAAAAGGCAGGAACCCCGTCTGAAAACACCACAGCTATGGACCCACAGCTAAATTTGTCGACGATACCACGGCAGCAAGCCATATTTTTGTGGCGTCGAAAAAATAATGAGCAATTTGCCACTAAATTATCAATAAAACAAGAAGCAGTAAGTGAAGTTCGTTACTTCGTTGCTAGTGCGGAATTACAAGGGATTTTCCCGAAATAACTAATCACATGGTCCAAATGAACCAACGTTTTATATAAGCACGCTACAAGACCGTTCTTACGACCATGTTGGATTGTACTGAAAACGAGGCTCTCTGTTGTAAGTTTTCTAGAAATTTCCACGTAATTACGCCGCGCCAAAGATCAGAATGCATCGTATCGTAATTCAAACACGCCACTCAACCTCAGCAGCACTTATAATAACATCATTTAGCCTAAAACTTTAAGTTCAAGAGTGGAAAATGGAATCAGATACTCAATATGTGTGATCGAATATATTTTACGTTTCTCAGTCAGGCTAATCAGACACCGTTACTCTTGAAGCGTAGAGTAACCGTGATTCAGATTTTTTTTCTCAGAGCTACTTTCTTTCCATACTGCTATAAATAGTACATGACTTTTTAATTTTGCCACCTTCCCACCCCAATCTGTCGAAAGGCAGTTTATTTCATTCCTTTTTTCTGTAATTTTTCTCTACTACCGGTCGCGAGGTCACGTTCGTGGCTGCAACTTTTCGTGTTGAATTTTTGCCGACATTTTTCTCCGACACCGGCCGCGAGGTCGTGGCTTTCAGGCTTTAGACTTTTTTCAGTAATTTTTCTCCACGACCGTGAAGAAATGGCTTTCAAGTTAATGACTGTTTTTTTATTTTCTCTCCACGATCTATCGCCAGGTTGTGGCATTAAAGTGCCATTGATTTTTTACAATTTTTCTCCACAAGACCGGTTGTGAGGTCGTGATTTTCAGATTTAGTCGTTTGTCAGTAATTTTCTCCACGACTGGTCGCCAGGTCAAGGCCTTCAGTTGTTGTTTTTTCTTCTTTTGTTTTTTCATGACCGTTGGCCAGTTCATGAATGTAAAGTGTTGAATTTTTTCTGACTTTTTGTCCACGACTGGTGGTGAAGTCGGGGTAGACTTTCACGCTTGTGATTTTTTCGGTTACTCTCCACGACCTGTCGCCCGGACGTTGCTGTAAAGTGTTGAATTTTTCCCAAAAGTTTTCCTAATAACTGGTCGTGGCTTTCAGATTTTGACAATACTCAATTATTTTTTCCAATACTGCACCAAGTAGACAGCAGAAAACGGCTACTCGGATTCGCGATCTCTTCTTACCTCCGTGGCGGTTTCTAATTACCGGTAACTTACGTTTGAAGTAACCAGACTGTTCAATGTGAGTTGTGAGAACGGGAAAATTTTATAACTGTACTTTGAAAGGATAAATTGAAATTTCATTTAGTGCCCCCTTGAACAAGAAAGTGTGTTTGAAGTTTAATTTAGTGCCCCGGAGAACATGAAAGTGTGTATATATAACTATTGTTTGTTAGATGAGGGACACTCCATTAGAGTCGGACAGATGAGTCGTTTCCGGTCGTCCGCTTTGTGTCTCCTCCCTCTCCAATGGAGAACGGTGCTTTGAATTATCTCGTCATTCGTTCATTCTTTTTCTATATGTAACTGAAAAAAAACTTATACTTTGAATCGGCAATTTTCGATAACCATTCTTTGTCATAAAAAGAGTTAACCGTATTTTAAAACCAGCGTTGTAATGGCTAAATAGGCGGAGCAATGTCGTCATACAGTTTTCTTCGGGCGTTTGAAATCCAACATCGTTTTTTTTTTCAAGTGATAGCAGCTAGCTTGCAATGCTGATCAAAATCTTTTGCCCAAATAGGCAATCATTTTGGCAAGTTGAGTTCGTTTGTCACCAGGCGATATTGAAGATGTGTTCAACCACGGTGGGGGACCGTGGTTCAGCTCCAAACATGGCCTCCCGTAACGTTGTTACTTATAATGGAGCTACCAAAAGAGCCATGCTTGTACAGCTTCCTTCGGTAACTGGTTGAGCCATGTGCCCTCTTTTTACTTCTGAATTTATCGATGTGTCTGTGTATTCGTCGGAAACACCAAGTTCGAAATCCTATCTAGAGTTCGGCAACGCTGAATTCCGGTTCAAAGTTATAAGGTTGGAGGCAAAGTGTATCCATGGGCAGCAGCTCATACAAACGTACGGTAGATCAGACCCCCTAGCGATACCCCTAACTTCCTCAACCAAACACGAAAACTTTACGTCATCAAATGTCAAGCCTCTCTGAGGAATTCCGATAGGTGGCGTTTCCATATCGCTAAAATGGCGTCATACACATCAGTTCATAAAACATCTATTTTTAGGAGAATGAACAGCACATTTTTCATCTTTTCATCATAAATGTTACAAAAATAATCCTCTTCAACTTTTAAAGGCAGGTTGATGTTTGGGTGGACTATCCCTTTAAGTTTGGGCAAACATTTATTATTTCTCTTGCTCAAAATTTCATATGCAGTCCAAGTGGACAGTTTCTTATACTTGTAGAAACACCCCTCAATGAGTACATTCTGACGAACTTGTTTTAGTTTGGAAGTAAAATCACAAAAATTATGCTAAAAGATACAGCTATTGGGCCTTTAACAGACAGTTGTGCTGAAGAATTCATTGCATCTTGAAGTAGGACTTAATTTGCCTAAAATGCATAGCACTTACCAAATTTTGTATATTTTTCAAATACCCAAAGTTTGATGACAGTATTGTTTTATTTTCATATGAATGGTACATTCATTTCATAATGCATTGTTTGTAGTGAGGCCTTATAATACACAGTCACTCTCTTTAGCAAAAATTATTCATAATAATTAGGATGCTTTGCTAGAAATGGACAATTGATATTCTATATCATAAAATATTGATGCAATCAAAGTATAGACTTCAGATCTGTAATACCAATAAATTAATACTTTTTCTAAATACCATATTCCCAAATGTGAACAACTTCACACAGGCCACCCAACTCAGATGTCCAGTAACCATAGAGTTTGGAGTGGTTTGTTCTCAGGTGAAAATTCTCCTTTGTCAACTGCATGAACTTGGTCACTTTGGATGGATGGATGGAATAAGTTCGAAGTTCATAGACTTTGTCCACTTGACCATTCTGATTGGTGGTTGAGAAATTCTTGGCAGTCTGAATGCTTGGCAGTGTGTATCTACCGGGAGAAAACTGTTAAAAATTTGTCTAATGTTAACACATGGTAAATAGCCTTTTTATTGGCCACCAAATATCAAACTGAATACTACTCACACAATAAAAAACGTACAATGGACGAGAATCTCCCAATGATTGTATATTTCCCATTCTTTTCAACCCCAGAAAAATTCTGCTAGGCGCTTGCTCAAAGATCACCTTGATTTCAAAATCTCAGTAAAGGTTGGGATGGATGCTTGCGAGGGCTTGGATAAATATATGTAAACCAGATGACTCACTAGTGGATCACACACGGATGATAGTCATTTAACTGCTGCAAGTCCTTATATTGTATATTGCTTATTTAATATTTGATCGTAATGATTCAGGTGCAAAGCATTGGCACTTGCAATTAAGTTCAACAGTTTCAGAAAAAAGTAATTCTTCATTGTACTTTTGTACTTTCTTGAGTTTATCATTATTTTTCCCCTTTGAATAGAGCCTAGTAATGTGATGTAACTATCCTGACTTACAGATGACACAACGATCTATTTGTTAAACTGGTTAAGTTTTAGTGGTCATGCATTTCTACCAATCTGAAAGTATAAGTATAGACACAAATTGTTTGCCATGTTGTCATTAACCCTTTCAGGATATACATCCATTTGAACTGATTCCTCAAAACTAGGCCATACGGAATGAAAGATGTAATGTTTACAAATTCCCTGTAGCTGGCAGCTCCAGAGCCCATGGAAGCCATACCAATCAGACAGGATTGTGTGAATCACAACACAAACTTTTGTCTCCCTTTCCAAATGTATTTTCAAGATTCTACTTTTTATGACAATTGTTTTGTTTTTTGGGGGTTTTTTTCACATTTAGCTTGCAACAGATTTTGTCGAAAATCCTCCAGACCCCTCCGCCCCACCCCCCCTCGATATCAAACGGTAAACCCCTTACAGGACTATGACTTCATCAACTTCAAGTTCCTACGGTTCAGCGAAACGCGGACTGTGACAGTGTAGGTGATTCACACCTCTTGACAATGGTTTATGGTACCTGCTTCACTATTGATGCCTTGCCAGCCACATACACAGGCGTACGGAATGTTTCCTAGATCGTCGTCGGATGGGAAGTGACTGACACTGTACTGTGAGGCCGAAGGCCGAAAATTCTTATACAGTACGAGGTTCGGCCTTCGGCCTCACAGTACAGTGTCAGTCACTTCCCATCCGACGACGATCTAGGAAACATTCCGTACGCCTGTGGCCACATACACAGAGTCCCCGTATTAAATGTAGGTCGTACACAATGTATCATGCAATGGCGGCATGGCATCAACTTATCCTGAGTCCTGTAGTGTAATATCGTTGCCCTGAAAAAAAGTTTACTCGGATTGAAACAATCTTTGCATTTCGCTTTCTAAAACTGAGAAATTACCAAATTAGAACTTACCAAAGGTTGGAGTTTGGCAAGCCTTTTGAGATGCTGTAAAGGAAACATGGTGTGTTATTTTTGTCAGTGACCGATGACCTGTACTGGTTACAAAGTGGACAGCTGCGCGTATGATTGACAGCGAAGCGCCTCGCTCAGCTGAGGAGTTTGCACGCTTAACCTTTGAACTCTCCCATTGGACCCCCTAGTATTATAATTGTAAAAGTAAGGTTTCTCTTCACATGATTGATGAGAGGTGATGAGCGCAACTGAGAATTTGTTTGTCATCAATATAACATGGAATGGTGTTTGTGCAGAAACATTGCATTTATATGTTGAGGTAACAAAGAATTTAATGGAACGATGGAAATACAAAATGCTTTGTATAGATTTTTGTCTCATATCATTGACTGCCCCTGGCTGCAACTTCAATTGATGACTTTGTTTTTATTTTTGTTTTATATGTCAACTAGTTTCTTAATCTACTCCCCAAAGCGCGTTGAGATACACAGTATTGAACAGCCTGTAAACTCCCCCTGTAAATGTATAGGTTGCATTAATTGTTATTGTTGACAATTAGTGAATGAGGCTGGACTTAACTTCAAACATGAACAATAAAGGTGTGCTATACATGTAAATGCATACAAGCTGTGTTGAACTTGTTGAAAAGCTGAATAATGGGTGTTTCGATATGCCTAGGGGAGTAAAACAAGAACTTACAGTTGACACACACAAGAATTGTGCATTATTTATCACCAAAAGTTACAGCAGCTACAGCTACATGCATTACAACTTTTGCATACTAGATTGGTGGTGACTGGAAATAGAGCTCTGGCATGTGTAAAATATCTTGTATCTAAACTTGAGTAATTTCAATTACAATTCAATTATGTGGATCTTGATAACAATACAATCCACATCTACACTCAATTGCATGTGTATCATATGAGATATTCCATCTCACGTCATTGGGATTCTATCATTCCTAACTTTGATATCCATCAACATGCAGCAGTTGTGACTTCGGACACCGTAACATATATTGCAGATTCAGCATGAAAGCAGACTTTATTCCAAGGATTGTGTTGCAATATAATGACAAGTTGCAGATATTTTTAGATCTTTTCAAAAAATTAAATCGAGTTACTTGTAATGGCTGCATTATTACACTGTCCGTTTGTGTTTCTACATATGACAATCATTTTGAATAGTTTCAGTTCTTGTCATTCTGTTGGTTGTATCATTGTCGAGCTGGCGCTGAACAAAGATTGTTTTAGAGGGGATATGCGAGAGTGGTTGGAGCATATGCATGATTTCTAAGTGATGTAATTACCAATTGTAGGTATTCTGATATAGAATGAGGCTTAGTTGGATTTTCACTCTTCCAAATTTTTGTCGAGGAAGGGGGAGGGGGAGGGGGTTGAGGCAGTAATGCAATAAGTTGTTTACTGAGCGCATTCTTTAATTATCCTCTGCCCCAATAGGATGATTTTCCTAATCAGAGAGGTGTCTGTAAAGACAGATACCCGGTAAATGTATGTGTGTGTGTGTGTGCACATGTACATATACATGTATGTGTATATGTTTGTTTGAGCACACTGTATAATGTAAATACAAAAACCAAAACGTCAGACAAATAATCTAACTGCTCTGGTCCCGAACAATATCTGGCATTTGCACCAAATTAACTTCAGCTTGCACTCATAGTAAGTCATTCACTTTTTTGGGCTCTATCGGTATCACCTCTGATCTACTAAATATTAGTAAGGCTTTGTCCCATTCTCAAGCGATGTGGAACGTTAACATGACATGTGTCACGTAATCATGCCTCACTGGATGTCAAAGGTCACAAAGACAGTTCTGTACCAGGTATATCAGTTTTTGGAATTTGAAACCCTGTGAGTACAATGCATTGTTTGCACTGTACTTTTCGTGTCACTTTGTGCCATCTGGCCACACGTACAAAGAGTACTGATAATTTGTGTCAAATTATGACACTTTGACGTTCTACTCCTGTTTCCTGTAAATAACTGAGATCACACCAACTCATATGTATTCTGTTGTGATCAATTTTTATTTATTTCTCACATTTCTAAGCAAAACATAGACAATGTAGTGACAGCAGAACTGGCCTATACCAACACCTTAACTAAATGTGTTTCTCTCATACAGCGATGGACAATAACATTGTGTGCTACTCTCTATGGTGAATTTTCAGTAAAAGCTACTCAAAATAAATAACTCGCACAACAATCATACAATAAACATTATCTGTACACTACATTTTCATCTAAGCGAATCAATAATTCTGGATTATGGTATGTTCAATTTAATCCTACACTGGATTAGATTAGCCCAAAAGTTTTTATTTCTATTAAATTCAAAATTGATCCTGCACCTTAAATGAGGAAATTTTTATCAATCTCATTATGTTGTTTTCTATTTCATAGTCATTTTAACAATACCTGTGAAGTTTAGTGTTTTATTAAAATTTACATAAAGACCAGTTCAAAATTAAATATGTTGAAATATCTATATGAAGACAATACCTGTTGTAAATTACAAAATGGGGTCAAGCAGAGTACTAGCTCAAAGGATAGCTTTCTTAACTGGAAAATATTTTTACCAAATATTTTTCCCTCGTACTCTAATAATAGATTTGTTTTTTTTTGTAATGGTACTTAATGAAAGCGGTAAAGAATACAAGCAATATCACTCGAAAAGTCACACATGGACTCGTTCATCAGCATT
Organism: Ptychodera flava; assembly: GCF_041260155.1. Classification (NCBI taxonomy): domain Eukaryota; kingdom Metazoa; phylum Hemichordata; class Enteropneusta; family Ptychoderidae; genus Ptychodera; species Ptychodera flava. The sequence goes on from NC_091940.1 coordinate 25,541,206, forward strand.
GTAACGGTTTGAAAATCTTGAATGCTTGCTTGGTAACAATTGTCATATTCCTTCTCTGAAGTGTGCATAAATTAAATATGTCTGTGATGCTTTTTTTTCTGTCTGGGGCTTTTATTTTTACGATAGAGGATTAAAAACACAACATAATCTGCAGTTGACACTGAAGTTTCAATGGGCAAATATAAAAAGCGTGTGTTACCTATTACCTAGTTTCATAATAAATACACATCGTTTGTATAAAAATTAAAGACTTGCGCCTTGTTTTCCATAATCTACCTGATCTAAGATAGATAAGATTTGATTGAATTGGGATGTACGGTGCAAATGCAGTGACATGAATTAAACAACTCTTTGAAAAGAGATGTCATAATTGGGTAGAGCAAAATTTTTTTTGTTCAGAAAATGGTAGCATTAAAAAAATCACTGTTGAAAAGATGCCTTTGAAAATCTTCAAGGTACTCGTAAATTTTTGTAAAGTGTATCCAGATGACATTGTAAAAAAAGCTCTACCCATTCTTGGGAGACTTGATTTTGAGATCACATATAACAGTGCTTTTGCTTCAATATGGGAACACAAGTGATAGGTTTTTCTACCTCTATAACAATTTTGTCTTCAATACAAAACAATGTGATTGCTGTTAAGTGAGGGAGGTCTGGACAGAAAACCCCTGAAGCATTTTACTACTTCCTACTTGAAAAAAAGAAATCACTGGAGTTCTTACACTTTAATTATTCGTTACATTATTTTATATGACCAGCTCCCAAATCCAAATAATAGTCAGACTATCATGTTGATGACATGGGGAGTAAAATTCAAAGAAAATGATACTAGACAAATTCGCTCCATTTTTTTTACATCTCACAGACGATGACTTGGAATCATAAGCTCATGTTCTTTGCATTGTAGACTGCAATGATGATAAAAGTAGCCGCTGATATACGTGGATTGTGACTACTTGGTTGCCCACTTCATGTCATCAGATCTTGGTTTGGAACCAGTAGCTTTCTCAATAAGCCACTCAGCACCCCTCCAGAAATTGATGCTTTCGAGGGGGTAGTTAAGCCAGCCGGTGGTTATGCAGTAGTAACTCTCGTGCGGGGAGACGTGATGGATACGGTGATGCTGTCGCGGAAGAATGATGTGCCAGTCCTGGAGGAAGGTCACCCACTTTGGCAGTCCGAAGTAGGTGTGCGACCACTTGTGGAACTGATTCGTCAGGGTGACAAAGATCACCAGGGCCACCAGGAAACAGTCAAAACTATAGTTCTCCTGCAACTGTTCTGGGCTTTGTGTCATGTATTTGTATGTCAGCCACACTAATCCAGGTAGAGTCGCTGCACAGTTGTCGCCGTTGACTTCAATAAAATCGTGTCTGGTGATGGATGTTGGATCAATGTGATGTTCACGGAATGGACGAATAAAACCCTGTGGAGAAAAGAAAGGCTTCAGTAAGTTGATCGATCATGATCAGAAATGAGGTTACAAGACTGTCCCTGAGTTAAACAAAAACAGTCAAAGCTTTACAATTAACATGTGTTTGAAGCAACTCATTCTGATAACTCTATCCACATTATCATTGGTATTTCTCACAATGCATTAAAAAGATCTGGAAAGAAGCCTTCTTTCAAAGGGTTTGAAATCAAGTGTTATCCGAAGTGGATACATTTGCTCCTTTCAATCACAGCTTATGCAACAAAGATGAGTTAATAATTCAACCACCGTCCCTCCATTTTGTGGAGGGACCGTGATTCAACATAGGTTAACTCATCATTAAAACTGACAAACATGTTTCTATTAACATGGTATTGCATTGGTCGAAGGGCTGAGAATAGAATTTCAAAACAAAGAACTTGTACTTCAGAAGCTGAATAACAATGGAGGTTATACACAAAAAAATCAGACTTAACATTCATTTCAGCTTTTCTTAATACCTATAATTACAGAATTACAAACAACAGTTTTCAATTTTGCTGCACAAGAAAGTGAGATGTTAAGTACGATCAATGTAATTGATACTCACTGCACCAACGACAGGCATGTCCACAGAGCCCCACGTATCTGCTCCCCAGTGAACTAAACCTGAAGCAAGGTCTGCTGCCAAGATGCCAAGAACTGCAAAGACAAGGCAGAAAGATACAAGTAACCAAATGTGCAAATAAAAACACTGAACTTAATAGAGTCTGAGATGTCTTAAACTACCATTTTTTTATTACATGTGAGTCAGTAGATGACTGCCATAAATTTTCAGAGCCATGAGGTGATTGGGCATATCACACAATCAAAGAGAGACAAAAGAAAATCAGTGAGATCAAAGTACATCAATCAAATAAGCAATATTAATACATGTACTTTGGCTGCCTCTTTACATGCATTTTTAGCCTTTGATTATGACGTTTCTTTTCAAGCCACACTATTTTTCAGTATTGCTACAAGCTCCTGAACCAGGAATATTATAACAAAGTTAAATACAAAAAATAAATTTAGACAAGTATAAATAAAAATTTAATAAAATGTTGATTATAATATATATCTACACCAACTATAAAAGCTAGTCATGAGTCTGGACTGAGCATTTTTTTTTAATTTTGCATTCAAAAAATTATTTGTTAAATAAATTGAACTGATGAACATGCTGACAGAGTAATCAACAGGGTTTGACATTCACTTCTTCTACAGTCAGACATTTAAAGAAAGAGGTGGCCATGTAGCATCTGAAATATATGCTTATCACCTAATGGCCGCTCAAAACAACGGCAAATGTCAGTCAATAGGTAAGCATGATATCATACATGATTAAAACCAAGTCAGCATTTGTTGACATGGAAAACCACAACAAACACAGCTTTTAATTTGACCCTTCATATTCTTGATGTTCTAATTTTAACGATCTTCACAACTAGGAAATTGGAATATACACTAAATTCACCTTGGCATTCAAGGACTTTCAGGGACCCTTTAAGGAACTATCAAGGATTTTCTGAGGTTAAAAATGCCATTTTCAAGATATGATTTTTTCATTATATCATTTTTATGTATTATTTTACATAATACTTTCACAATATCACAACTGATCATCTAAATTATGGCTGGATTATCAGTTTTCCAAGACTTTCCAGGACTCAACTTCATTTTCAAGGACCTTTCAAGGACTGTCCAGGAGGCATTAAATGTTACGACTTTCCACGAGGATGCATACCTACTAAGGTTTCTACAGTTCATGAAACCTTTGCATGCATGGCAACAACATGAATATAGACAGTGATAGGATACGACTCCTAGAAATGTTAGCCCAAACAGTTGGCATTTCAATCTGCAGAAGAATATTACCAAAATTTATCAAATGACAAAAAATCTTCCTTGGCATATCTTTGGATTAATCTGTTGTGCTGTTCTCGGAGAAAAATACAGTATGAAGAAAGATGCGCTGTTGAAGAATCACTTATCAATGATCCTTTGCTGTCTCTGTGATACTTACTTGTTGCGGGTAAAATAGCGCCTATATTGTCCAACCTGAAGTGGACTCCCATTTGGAAAAACACATAACAAAGAAGGACTATGTAGACAGCTACACAAATCACTTCCTGTGTTCGTTTTCCTGAAAAAAACAAAACACCAGTGTGATATGAAATTTCCGACATTAAACTGTTAATCATTTATGTAACACATGTAGGCTAGCTCATCGCATGCCATATCAGAAATGTTTTGGGAAATATTTACCAAACAGTATCTGTAATAATTTCTCTTCCTCAATCTGAGCACAGAATGACAGTGATCTGAATTTGTACTTGCACTATCATTTACCCAATATCATTATCTCTTATAATTTCAAAAAAATCATGGACTACAGTCACCACTTTCATAATGTTTATGAGTCTGCAACAAACCACGCCCAAACAGTCTCTCTGTTGCATGCCTGACAACAGGCTATGCATGCCGTGTAAACTGATACAAATTGTTAACTATTTTTTTTTAAATTTTTAATTGAGTTAAGCTAAAGTATTGCAAGCAAAATACCGGGGAGAAACTGAAAATTTACGTATTGTAAGAATTCTCTTTCTTGACAGCTGTACAGTTTAACATGGACGTACTGTGGTACGTCCTCGGTCCAGACAATACATGCAATATTACAATCGCAGTGCAAGGTCAAAGTCTACTTGTACTACAGTGCCAACCACGATGTGGAGTGACCGTGTAACCAACTCCTAAAATGTGTTCATGCGTCTTTCATTAAAAATCTAGATCTTTATTGGAACTACTTCCTTATGCTTATGTTGCACGCTGCATCGGTGATACCGATGGTTTCCATGATACAGGCTATTGCATGCGACCGTGCGATGACAGGCCTATAGGTCGTGAGATACATTGTAATTGTTTACGTTGCTACAGACATTGCAGTATACAGAAAACGCTTTCCATAACAGGCATTTGTGAAAAAAGTATGTGCGAGGAAACATGCTAGTTACACAAGTGTAACTCCACCTTGCGCGTTGTTAATATCACGTAACGGGTACGCGGGTTCATGCTAGGTCGCCTGTTACATCACTGTGTCACACTCGCCTTTTGTCTCCTGTCATCGTACGTACATCGACGTGTTTTTTTCAAAATCTCACCTGTGGAATATAGTCCAGCCAGCTCTTTCGCACCTTCATGACTAGGACCCCATCTTGCTTTGTCACGCGACTTTCCATTAACCTGATTTAGGTTAGGATCGTCCTCTCTCATAGCGTCCCCCTTCACACCACTCCTCTTCACGACCGGCTCCGCCATCTTCAATTATCACCTGATTTAAATCGTATGCGCACGCATACCCGAATATATTATTTACATTTATTTATGAAACATGTAAGTTACATAAACTACAAAATATGTATTTTAACCTAATAAGTAACGCCATCGCAAAGATTTTCGGAAACACTTATTCAGTACATTTCTTTTCGCACAATACAAAAATTTGCCCTAAAATTCTCCCGCCGCAAGGGAAGTTGCTGGTAACCTTTGACCCGTAAATTACAACCACGCGTCTTCTGCTAGATGAGCGTGCAGGGTGAGGTGCCAAATTTTATAGAGTATGCAACAAGGTTGACGTCAACGGTCAGAAGTGGCTTTTATTCAGACAAGTAATATTTTTCCTATACATTTTAGTAGTTCACGAACATAAAATACAACTCGCTGTCGTTCTTCATTTATTCTGATGATGAGTTCACAACTGACAAAATATCTCGTTTTGAGGCGATGTTTCCACCCAAAAGACATTGCAAGTCGTTGGTTCGACTGTGTAAATGTGACAGCCAGTTGCACACTTGTCAGGAAATACTCGACGAAGCGAAAGAAGACGAAAAGGAAACTGACCGAGAAGCAGCTGGTATGTAAACTCCGTAATGTAAACATAACTGCAGAGGTGGGAAAGAGGTGTTAAGTGCGGGTCCGGTAATCCAAAGGTACATACATTCGTTTATAGTGTGTGTAATAAACAATAGATTCATTTACGATCAGAAGTAACTGATAAAGTAGTCCCTTCCTGGCCCCGCTACTGTCTGTGATGGAGATCAAATTGACAGTGTTTTCATTCTGTGGCGAAACAGTAACAATAATAATAGGTTCTCCAGCTCGTTACATGACAGCCCCAGTAACTTAGCTCTCTCTATTTTACCCGCATGAAGTTTGGTATATTTTACTCAATTATTTTATTCCTCTCGATATTACCTGAACAACAAAGTATTCGTCCTCAGCTTACAACATGTGGACATATCCTGCATTCTGCTAATCAACAAAGCCTGTTGCAAGTTGTTTACAAGTAATATTGAAAACAATTAAAATTATCATGTCTGAAGTTGAATTCAGTTGTCAACAATAACAAGTGGTCAACAATAACAACTGGCTAACAACATATATTTAAGCAATATACCACACCCAGTGACAGTATACCACGAGATTTTGACCAGTTCACAACATATGTGCACGAGCGATAGCAAGTGCACATGTGAAGTGATAGGAAAGGTCAAAATTTAGTGGTATTCCTGATGCTGAGGTGGTTTCTTGCTATTACATCATAATATTGAATTGAAATTCTGGCATGAAATACACAAAGGGAATTTTTCCTTAGCTGAAAGCTCGTGCCCAGCCTGTTCTAACTGCACATGTGCTGTATTGTGCATATAGCACAGTTATTTTCATGTCTCGACCAATCAGATCACAGTATTGGTGTTTGACCATGCTTGAATAGCTGTACCATGGTTTGTTGAAAAAAATGCAAACACAGTAGAGTAACTCTGATGCAGAGCATGAATTCATCAAGAAACAGCAATCTATACAAAACTGAACAATAATATTGAAAAACCTGTCAGAAGCTACACACATGGGAGCTTGCATCACATCACAGCAACAACAGCCAACATGTCAGGGATGTTGGGTGAACACTCTACAGGAACCCTTGGGGAGAACCATTTGATTTTAGGGGTGGGGTTGGATGACACATACTTTCTTCTCACTTCCCATTTTAAATGATTTTGAAAAGTATGCTTCATTGAGAGAGGAGGTAGCATTTTTGTACAACTTTCCACTGATTATGTCCTCAGCTGTACAGAATAATATGATGGAAAATAGGGAGACCAGTTGCACCTGTTTTATGAAACAAATGGATATTGATTTTTTCCAAATACAAAAGATTAAAGAAATTTACATGCTGACTTTTTCAGAGAATGACCCCTTCATTTTCTCATAAGTTGCTTCCCAAAAGTATGGCATTTGTAGTACACACAGAATGCAGAATGTGACTTTATGGTCATTTAACAGTTTCTTTGAAATTTATACTGAAATATCGGAACATACTTTTAATGAATATAATTAATCAATTATCTTGAGACTTCACATTATCGCTTTTATGCAGAGCTAAAAAAGTTATAAGAAAACTAACGTTTGTTGGTACAAATCACTGAAATCAAACTGAATAGTGGGTAAATTGTTGTACACTGTCGTATTACTTTTTTTCTACGGTTCTCCCCTCACAGAAAAAAGTAATACGATAGCATAAAAGACCAACCTATCTCTACATCGGATATTAATCAGATTGCAGTTGTAGCTGTTATTGTTGAACACCGCAATTTTTTTTGTTGAAGATAACAAGATACTCCTTCATTTTTAATACCAGAGTAGACATTTCATAGACTGGAGACGTGTTACTGTAACTGGCGGCACAGGTGGAGATGGCTGTGCGTCAATGCTGCGTTCCTCAAGAAGCCACTTTGGATACCCAGATGGAGGCAACGGTGGACACGGAGGTCATGTCATTTTTAAAGGTGAGGAGAAATGGAATTCTGTGATGCTACTGGGAACAAATTTTAAGGTAAACACAAGACAATTGCAAAGCATGTTGCCTGACGTATAGTACAGGGCAACGTGTGACACAACTGTCAGAGTGCATACCTTTCAGTATTTTGATAACAAACTTACTACCATATATACATCTCACATTCACAACTTGGGTGCTTAATTGGTTGTGTTGTGGCTATCTTCTGATCAGAACAATTTTTCTCTCAATTTCAAATGCAAGGATGGATTATGTATGGAACATTCAAAATGCAAGACAAATCCTAACAATCATTTAGTGGGTCCCTTGCCACTGTTCAATAATAAAAAGCAGAGGCATTTGCAAATTTGGCACTCAGTGCTTGGGATGCCTTGAAACAGCCAGTGATAAGGAACGTGTATTCCATGCAGCCTTGTAATGTTTTATTCACCACCAGGAATAGTATTTTAGTAAATAGGTACAAACTTTGTTACCATACTTAAACTCATCAGACTGTATTAATACTCACAAAGAGTGTCTGAAGTCGTATCCCAAGTTTGATTTCAGTTTAATATGTAAAGATGGTTTAATATATGTAAATTAATACCTTGGGTGTGTATAACCTCTCACAAGATTCTTTGATATATAAATCATAATGTAAATTCATTTGACTCTAGTCATTACAAAAAGACTGTGCTCTCTGGAAAAAAAGCATGTACGATGTACTACCATTCTCTCGATCAAAAGTTAGGATCTTGCCTCAATGTTTTGCTGTATATCTGGTACGGTTGCAAAAGTGATATATGACCTGTGGAAAAGTATACACAGCCTCTCCGCAAGGGCACCGTGAAAAGTAGAACGTCCCATTGACTCTTTAACTTATGTTATTTCACTGAATAAGAATCCAGTCCTTTAATGCAGTGATGTTTGTGTGATGGTTTAAGTTCATCATAATGCTGATTTTCCTTACAGCTGAAAAGAAGATAATTTCATTGGAGTCCGTAAGACATCGGTACATGGGTGATGACGGTGGTAAAGGCGGCAAACAAAATTGCGACGGCAAGAATGCCAAACCTACCATTGTCAAAGTAAGCGTGTACTTGGTAATTGTGGCGTTTAGTGTTAACACAATGGCACATTATTACGCCTGAAACAAAATTAATGTGTCAGAAGGGAACGTCTGAGATTATATGTTTGCTTATTTGCTGGAAACTGAAAATAATGCATGGTTGTGCATAAAATAGAACAAATTATATTACGTGAAGAAAAGTTAAAAACAGACAGTTAAATTTCTTTGATATGGTGCCTTATATGTTAGATTTTCAGGTCCAAGTTGAATCAAAGCTTTCAGACTGTTACGTACAGTTATCTGTTTTGTACATTAATTGACATTTTTATGTGCAGTGGGAATGTATTTTTACAATTTCTGTTCAATGTTCAATGTTTTCTTGGTAATTGTTCTGTATACTTGCAAAATGTTGTCATGTTCAGCCTAGAAATAGCATTTTGTAAATCTTTAACATAGTAAAGACAATAAGTATTGCAACAGACATTGATTTGCTACTATTTATTAATTTGATGATGAAGTAGTCAATCACTACACATGAACAGGAATTGAATATTTTGTATCTACTTTACAATTTGTGTCATTTATGTTATCCTTCTCATTGTTTAGGTTCCTGTTGGAACCATGGTGAAAGAGGACGGCGTTGTTCTGACTGATTTGAAAACTGAAGGTGATCAGGTAAATGAGACACTTGAGTTGAAAATTCTGGTTAGGAAGAAAATCATTTCGTATAAAACTTATTCCGACCTGTTGACCATATTGACAGTTCTACCACAGGGAAGCTCACTAATCCTGCCAGAATGCTGAACTTGCCAAGGTACATTTGTGTCATTCACATCTGCATAATTCACATCAGGAAGCAGCAACATTCTCAAGATGTCTGTAATGTGAGATCAGTTGCTCTTTAGATATACCACATTACAACAAAAGAAAGACCTTAAAAAATCTTCATTAAAAATATTGAACAGTAGTGGTCAGCTGTATGGAAAGCAGTAGTCAATAACTGATTTTCATTTGATGGCCAAATGAAAGAAGTGTACCACTAAAGCTGTCTATAGCTAACTAGTGTTCCCGTTGGGAACATTACTGACAAGCCTCTTTTACCATATGCAGATATATGCAAATTGGTAATAACCAAGTACATCATAATTTAAAATAGCTCATGGTCATTCCGTTTTATAGAGGGAGACCATAAATAAAGTGAAGCGACCATAAATAGCCGGATGAAGCAATGACCTGCTTGGCTCATCAGCCACCCCCCGCCCCCAACCATCATCACCACCACCACCTCTTCCCCCGCCTCCGTCCCCCACCTCCCATGCTACCTATACCTTGGTATTTACTGATGTATTATGCTGATAACCATATAACATGCCATTGCATGTATATGTGTGGTATTTACCCATAGTTCATAGCAGCACATGGAGGAACCAGCGGCAAAGGCAACTCTTTCTTTGTATCCAATGAGAACAAGTCACCAATGCATGCCACAAAGGGGTCACCTGGACAACAAAGATCATTGGATGTTGAACTTCGAATCATGGCCCACACAGGACTGGTGAGTTCAACGACTGACTTTTAAAATTGGATTGTAAACACAGCTCATATCAGAGTAAAATAGGTTGGTTTATTAATTAATTAATGTTTTTAGTGATGACCATGTAAAGTAACATCTACACAGGAGAAATTACCTATAAAATACTATTGATTCAGGTAGCAATATTTGAGACCAAAATAGAGCTCTTCACTATTACTTGAGCTCCAACCAAGGTGACATGTGCAAATCAAATGAAGGGCCAATTTGAATTATTTGGATGATGAACTCAGGGAGAAAGCAGGTATATGTGATATTAGTCAAGCTAAAGAATATCTTTTAAAGAACATCTTAAACATTTGTGTTGATATCTGAAATTTTGTGTTCATTGCTACTAAGGTATTCCAAAGTTAACCCTGCAACTGAAATAGCAAACTGTCTATCAGCAGAGTATGTTTACAGAAGAGAGAAATTTCATCCATACTTATTTAGGGTCTTGATTGATTCACAGGTTGAAAATAAAATTGAATGGTTCATTGTCTTGGTGAATGGATTGTTTTAATACTTCATTTTCATTTTAGTTCATTGGTTCACCAATAGCCTGAAAGACTTCAGATTTGTTTTGTAATCTCTGTCAGATTGGCTTTCCAAACGCTGGAAAATCTTCTCTACTGAGAGCGTTGTCACGAGCAAAACCTGCAGTGGCTGCATATCCGTTTACAACACTCAATCCGCATGTTGGTATTGTGGAATATGATGATTTGGAACAAATAGCAGGTGGGTAAAGAATTGTCGCAAGACATTTAAGACGGACCTCTGTGCATATTTCATCTGTTGTACCACACATCTTGCAATGAAAGTCACAAATGACGTGAATTGTGTTCATGACAATCCTCACTCCCTATCATTTCAAAATGTTTAATTGTTTTGCTTTCATCAGAGTAAGAGAATTTGTTACGGTGACTGAATCATGCAAGTTCATTGCCTATGTATTATAAAAATATATCTGTGATGTAATGTGTGGTGTATACTGAAAATTATGCCATCAGAGTATAATTTACAAATTATGTCTTCAGCAGGATTTGAGTTCATAGTGATAATTTCCCACTCACATAAGTCATGTCAACCTATTAGTTAGTTCATGACATTAAAATAGCCCAACGTAATCTACATAAAAACAAATGGAGATTTTGGTAGCTCACTCTTCATCCTAATTATGTAACTTGTGCAATGTGAGATGTGCCAAATATGTGAATGCGTCGTTTGTAAAGTCACCAGTTAAGCTCTAATTTTTTTTGAAATCCTGTTATATATCAAAACCAAAGACAGAGAGCATCTGTACGGAAAAACATAGATACAACATAAACATATGGAACGCTTGGGATATTTACTCAAGAAATAATTTTCAGTGATGAGAGAGAGATGACAATAGCTTTTCAATTTCACTCAGTACCATGTAGATTGAAAGATCCGTCGCTCGAGGGCACTCTGTACCCCCAGTAAGGGGGTGAGGCATAGACAGCGCCCTTAAGTGATGGATCTTTCAATTTGAGTACCATGCAACTGTAATTATCCGGAGTCTCTTCAATATCTTTTTACTTTCCAGTGGCTGACATTCCTGGTCTCATACGTGGCGCGCATCTTAACCGTGGACTTGGCCATTCATTCCTGAGGCACATAGAACGCTGCCAGTGTCTGCTTTATGTGATAGACTTGTCGGTGGGGGAACCCTGGACTCAACTCTCTGATTTGAAATTTGAACTTGAACAGTACCAGGAGGGTCTGTCAGAAAGACCCCACACAGTCCTCGGGAACAAGATTGATCTGCCGGAAGCTGCGGAGAATTTGAAAAGACTCGTGGAGCATGTAATGCTGCCAGTAATGCCAATATCAGCTCAGTGTGGAACTAATATCGCAGAGTTAAAAGAGCAACTGAGGGAACTGTACGATGCAAATGTTGCCAATACAGTGGAAGATGTGGAAAGCTGAAATCTAATTTTTCTATCATAGTTATGATTGTCATTATAATTCCTGAACATTTTAATTATCCTGACCACTTTCGATATTTGGTCTTGGCCAAAGGCAAGGCAGGCAGACTCCTGCGTATGTCTAAGAAAGCCTTCAAAATATCTCATGATCAAGTGTAACCGATCATGAATCATAGTACTTGAATGCTGTAATTCAACATTGAAATATTTGAAAGATGCAGAAAAACTTAAAATTATCAAAGTACATTAATCTCACCACTTTGGATGTAAATTTTTATGGCTACATGTGTATAGTACATTCAACCTGTTCATCCCCATTCTCTGTGAAATGGTCCCCAATCACTATTGAAAACAATGGGCTTTGGGCCAAATCATGGTGGTAAAAGGGTAAATGATCCATCTGTATTTAGGGTTACCTTAGTCTCAGACTGGCCATTGAGAAGTGTGTTTTCAGTCTCAAAATGGTCATCATGGAGTGGCCATAGGCTGAGAATGGTCGTTAGTGAACGGTCAAGGTGATATTATTGACAGAAATGGTTATTGAGAAAACTGTTCTAATGGGGACACATCATAGGAGTTACTGAAAGTGTTTTATATTGTCAATCTACAGTGAATGATCATGTAGGTATGAGTAAAAAACAAAAAGTCATGGTTGACAACTGTTGAAGCATCTCCAAGTTTTATTATAAAAAGTTGAAAGCTGCATGTACAATAAACTAACACATAGTTGAATACTGGTATATCTGGCAAGTACTGAGTATCAAAGGCAGTTCTTAATTGATTATATAAAACTACAATTTGTTTATGATATTTCAAATATCTATAAGCTGATCATGAAGCAAAACATAATGGGAAAAATCACATGAAAAGGTCTTTTTTCTTTCTGAGATGAAGTAATATGATGAGTTTTAAAAGACATCACATAGTCTTGAGTATTTCTTGGAACTCGTACGATTAACATTAAAAGCCTGATTGATAACTTAATGCTACTGAATAAAACACTGAAATTATTACTCAACACTTTTGATAAGTAATTTGAGGACGGTAACAAGATCAAAATGGTTCTCTGTGACTGATATTACGTTACTCTGATTACATACAACACAACAACAGCAGTTTGATACCAAACAACCAGTTTGGTAAAAATCCAACATTTTAACCCTTTGAGTGCTGTTATTTTTCCAAACCAAATTTTACTGCAACATTTAACTAGGTTTTATGAACTTTTCTGTATTTTTTTTGGATAATTTTGGGCCCAATGGACATCATTTTTCATTGGCTACAGTTTTTTATCAAAATTTTGGCAAAAATCTGAAAAAATTTGACTGGGGTACATTTTATAAAGGTGAGAAAAATTGACTTTGGCACTCAAAGGGTTTTTAATACAGAACCTCAACTCAACTTTGGTAATATTACCCTGTTCCCAATGACAAGTTTTGTCCATAATCAAAATCATCGGTAAAATCTGAATAGATTCTGAATGTAAAGAGCTGGACAAACCATAAAACACACTGAAGAAAGAAAACATACTAAAATGTAAATCTGTGAGTCTAGACTGCTTTCAGGAACCTTCTACTTGAAGTGAAATTTGATTTTCACAAGATATCGCATTTTAATCTGATTTGTGTTGTATACAATATACTCATTGTAATTCAGGGTGTAGCCCTGTGGGTTGGTAACTCCAGTGTTGATGCCTTTGCCAAGCGGAACCACTGTACCATCAGACCTGTGGAATATCAACAATGAAAGAAAAAAATTTCTAATAACTTGCTTGAATGCACCTTGGAACACTTTTTGAACCAAAACTTTTACAATACTTTTTAGGATTGCTTGTGTGGAGCCAATTTGTAGCCTGTTGAGAAAATAAATTATATTTTTGCTCTTTTGTTTTTGTAAAAATTGGAAAACTTATTTTTCCCAATGTAGCTAACACTTGGTCTAGCAGCCATTCAGTGACCTGCCCCATTGCACAATTGCATAAACAACTCTTTTGGCTGTCCTGCATTTATTGCTTCAGTTACCTCATATTTCAAAACGAGAAATTACTCATGAGAATAGTCACAGGTGTTTCCCTCTAGAGTTTAAGAATGTTGCTGCATTCATAGGGAATTCTGGTGACATCATGATGTGGTGTCATACATTTTGTATCCATGGCTGAGGAAAGCTGGTCCTTCCACCAGCAAATCATCCTTGACACAAGCATTGCTCCATGTCATGTGCTCATCATGTCAACAAGTATTAACCCTTTGAGCGCTGTAATTTTTTCCCGCCCAAATTTTAGTGCAAAATTTTACCAATTTTTATGAATTTTTCTGTAATATTTTTATAATTTTGGACCAAATGGACATGACATTTCATTGGCTACAGTTTTTTCTAAAAATTTTGGCAAAAATCTGAGAAAAATTGACTGGGGTTTATTATATAAAGGGGACAAAAATAGACTTTGGCGCTCAAAGGGTTAATTTGTTCTTATTTGAAGAGTGCTATCTTTTGTGGATACCATTCATACTCACGTAGTGTGATTTTTGGAAGGATCTGGTGCAATCCGTCCCAATCCCTTGACACTGTGCTTCCCTGCAGGCAGCTTGTCAGCCTTGTAATCAGCATTGAGTAGTTCATTTGCTGTACCAAGTGATACCTGTAAAATTCATGTACAGACAACATGGGCATGACAAGTGTTATCTTATGACAATAAAACTCATGTCCTACTTGTGCGGAATTTCCTTAACACAAAAAATTTTAGTAGATCAATTTGACCAAGTCAGGTCAGTCTTTTAAAATAATGTTGTCTGTTGAACAAAACTGCATTTTCCCTATGTTTTAAAGTACTGGCCCACAGTATAACAACATACATGGTACTCAAAATCATTTACATCCAAACTGTCTGAATGCAAGTTTCATCACTTTGTCAATTTTCCAATCAGGACAACTTTTACACATACAGGATGAGCTATATATATATAAATCAGTTGAATATATCTCCTCGGTTTCATCAGCAGAATTCCTGACTGCCACTGAAGATTGGCTACATATTCACCAAAAATGGCCAAACATTTGAAGAAAATGGTATAATTTTCATCGCTATATACCTACTCATATTCTCAAACACCATGTACAGTGAAACTGCCATTACAATAATCTGACTTACCTCACTGAGAAGGCAAAGTCCGACATCTTTAGACTTGGTTGCAAAGCAATAGTTGGCTGATTTTGATGACATGTCAGCGAAGTACACACCTTTCCCAAACTGAAGGCAAAATAAATACATCGTGTCAGCTTATAATGCAACACCGAGCATTACCTTGTGAGTTCCAGCTACACTCCAATCAGTTTGCTTGGAGCCCGACAAGTGGAATGGACTGGAAAGTTTGGCTGCCAACAGATGGTGCAAAATAATTCTCTTTTTCTGCAGCATGGTATGGTTTGATTATCAAATATAGGAGACTAAGAAATGCAGATGGTACAATGACCTGCTGTAACATGACACAGTGAAAAGTAATATCCACCTGTCAAAATGAGTGATTTATCTGCTCTGAGTGCCAACATCTACACAACTTGATACTGACTGTGTCATTTCAATATCACATTACATACACAGAATTAACCTCTAGTCAAACACAATATTGGCTCAGCCTGTTGAAGCAAAATGTGATGCTTTTTCATGGAAAAGGTGAATAGCCATTGCATTTTCTTTTTGTTCCACTGCACAGCACAGTGAGTTCAAGATTAAGAGTACCAAAAATTACGAATACAGGTAAAGCAATCATCCTATGTGAAAAGGAAGGTAATAGGAAAACCACAGCTTACCAGCCATGATGTATGATGCATCTTCTGTGTATCAGGTAAAAATAATACATGGTATTTCCAACATAGGGGGCGCACTTTCAATATACTTACCATGTAACCAGTCACTGGAGCTTCAGGTGGAGCAATTCGCAGGCCTTTACTAAGAATTCCCATGTAATTCGTCAGACGTGATCCATGCCATAACAACATTCTAAATAAATAAAATACAAACAAAATACATGGGGTTTTCAGCTGTGCCAAAATTTTTGCCAAAATCTGAATGAAGACAAATGGGTGGAGAACAAGGACCAAATTTCCAGCCAAATATAGAACTACAACAAATGAAATTCTACATCAAGTACTTAGATTGATGTGACGATGACTGCACCCGGTCAGTTTGTTGCTGTTTGGGATGCAGATTTCTTTGCAAGGCGATTGGGTAACATGTAGGTGAACGGTTATTGTGTAGGTGATTGGGTACCGTGTAGGTGACTAGGTACCATGTAGGTAAATGGGTACCATGTAGGTGAATGGGTACCGTGTAGGTGACTGGGTACAGTGAAGGTGACTGGGTACCATATAGGTGATTGAATATACCGGTAGTGTAGATGAATGATTAACATGTAAGGTGACTGGGTACCAATTTAGGTGACTGAGTACTGTGTAGGATGGATACAATTGTGGGTGAATGGGTACCACAGACGTAAATGGGTATCGTGTAGGTAAATGGGTACCATGGGGTGTCACTTCGAATCCCATTATAAAATAACCATATCATGTACATTACAAAGTCTATTTCTCCCATGAAATAAAGAGAATACCTGTTTCCATAATCTTTAAAAAGTTCTTGCTCCTTGTCCTTGTCCACGGCAAAGACATCCAGGACTTCCATTTTGTATTGATTGTGTGTGATTGCGTGAGTGTTCTTGACATAGTCGCACACCAGCTGTAAACAATGCAGAAATCCAAACTTGTCATTTCTCTTGAGTAAATAATATGTAAATATCGATAAGGAAAAATGGATCAAAAAACTGGAATGAAAGATTGATAGCACAATACTTGTTGTCTGAGCAGCTCAAAAATCTACACTCTGACACTGGTCACAAGATAGTTTGTCAGGATAAGTTTCATCACATGACCTAACGTAGAAGTCTACATAATGCAGGATATTTGGAAAGATAAGGACATGCATACAAATACACACTGAAATGAAAATGTCACACAAGAAGAAACACCTTTTACCTTAAACTCTGGATCTGTTTTTTCTAATGGGTTGAGTTGACATTTCATTGCACTGTAATGTCTGTCAATAGGATTAGCAATTTCTCCGGTTTCGATTTGATGATGTTCATAGCTATTTGGATGTCACCCAGTGCCTGTCAGTGAACAACACAGTCCAGGTTTAGTCATTGTGTGCTAAAATGCATCATGTTATCATGTGTGAAATATGCCTACTTGGAAATACACATTTTCAGGAAAACCTCAGTAAAATCTTGATGCTGAAATACTGTAAAAGGAACTTTGATCCATTGTGCCACTTTTAACAAGCCATTTCCATGCCAGCCCTCAAACTACTTTACTTTATATTAAGTTTATACACTGTTCATAGTCTTCTACGTACATTTGATTGTGCAAAATTCAAACTGTACAACCCTTTGTTTTATTGTACAAAAAATACCTCACTAGATTTCACAACACTGTCCAAAATTTGAAGAACTCCATGTCCTTACAAGGAAAAGTTAGGCACATTTATAATATTATAATTGGCTACATGCAGTTCATTACTGTTAAAAATTATTATTTTAATGTCTTTTCAGATCAAAGGAGGAAACAACATGCCAACTTACTTCCAGAAGGTCAATTTCTCTCTGTAAATCATCTTCACTGCGTATCACAGGGGGCCGCTTCATTCTGAAAAATTCAGTCAAATGGTAGAATTCTTTTAGTTAGTTCAGTTTTTGTCTAAAGATGTACAAACAGTAGCATCACTTGGCAAACACAGTCCCACAAGTCAGTGCGCATCAATGGTTTTGAAGAAACAACAAAATAAACCTGCCTGACACTTGCAAACAAAATACTAAAAGTTCAGCTGTGAAAAAACATTACAACTGGACACAGATCACAACAATAGTTTTTGTTAAATATTAGTGATATTCCCTATGATATAACAATGCAATCGACTGAAAAGTCAGAGGCAAGGTACTCTGTTTCTCAAACCAATATTTATATTCATAAACCCATAGCAAACCAACTGCACATAATATAATATAGGTTTATTGAAATCTGCAAAGAATCAAATAACGGATTCGGAAGGTTTGCTTGTTTTGGCAACTTAACAAAGCTAAATCTATTTTCTCCACAGTTGATGACAGAAATTGTCTGAAGCACATTGTGACAAGCCATGTACCATTTGAGTCTCTTTTCCGTGCAGGAGGTAAACAGAAACATGGGGAAGTTGTACAAGTTCAGTGCATTATATCCTGTCAAATATCCTTACAACTGGACTTACAGAGATTCAACTGTCATTTCCGAAGCTAAGACCACAGTCAAGTTCAATGAACATGCACCTGGGTATGTACTATGACACGCCATGCCAATCACGCTGTACACTGCACAGCATAATGCAATCCACATAGATGACACTAACTTACCCAAAGTCATGTGGTATCCTGGTATAATATGCATCACACGCCTGGATGAGTCTGTTTCCAATGATGTTGTTCTTGATGCAGTGTTCAATTTCTTTCAAGGCACCAAGACCTGCTTTTATTTGATCGTCAGTCAGTTTGCCGAGCGGGGCTTTTTTTGCGTCATATTTCATCTCGATCACGGTATCTTCCATGGCTTTGACATTGCAAATCATTTCAACAAGAGCCTGAAATGGAAAGATTTCTCTTTTAATATCTCAACAAAAAAGACTTATAAATCACTGCCGAGTCTTGCGATCATCCCATGAAAATGAATTCTTAGGTATTTCCAAAGGTAAATGAGCAAAGATCTGGGTTAATTCATTGAACTACTTGATAGTTTTATATCAGTTGAAAATTACACAATTCAGATTTACTGAATATTGTTGTAGTAGATTGTGTCAAACGGTCAATTCAATTAAATATTATGTCATGATATACTGACTGAGAAGAGCCATCAACTGTGAAGTACATTGCTTCAACTATAGCAGCAGACACAAAATCCAAGAGTGAGGTTTTTGCTAGTCCTCATTCATTTACACACACAGTGCCTGACCTCTTCAGACAAAGTGAAAGCAGATTGTATAGGTGAAGCTTCCAACATGGTCACAAGACGATTTCTGACCCATGAAGGAAAGAAAACTGGCACGGCATTCAGTGATAAATTACCTGGAGTCGTTTATCCAGCTTGGAGTCCGGAATCGTAGTCTCTTTCTTCTTGGCTTTTGACTTGGAGTCTGTTTCAGTTACATCGTCCTGCGAGACACACAGCTTTTGATCAATTATACTGAAATGTACATGTATCCTCAACTTTCAATCAATGACACTGCTAAACTATCCCTACTTCCAGTCATTGACAGTATGTCAATTTCCAACAAGTGACATCACTAACTGTCTTCACTTTGAATCAATGAAGCGGCAAGGTCTATCTCTCAATGATTAAGACTGCACAGTATCTAAATTTCAAATCATTAACAGAGGAAAAACTTAAACTTTCAATACATGGAACCACACAGTTACCCCATTTTCAATCAATCAGGGAAACAAAATGTTTCAGCTTCTGATTACTTAAACTGCAAAGCTTGCACAAAGTGTCTCTAATTCTACTTCTTATCAATGGTATGTCAAGACATTGCCACTTTTAATGGATGAGACTGCATGGTAAACGAGGTCTACAAGACATACACAGTTCACGTAGCCTGCTGGGAAAGCACAGTCGTCTTAACAGAAAGTACACAGCACAATATTACCAAGACTGAGCCACAGTCCCTTCAATGTCAAAGTCGATGCTCATTACAATGCAAGCAGCAATCTTCTATAGACTAAAATACACGAAGCTGAAGATACAATGAAATCTACACAGAGATACATAGGAAACGCACCTTGGCACTGTAGTCCATTTCAACTATATCATATTTGCCCTGGACTTTTGTAAAAGAGTGTCTGTTGGCCCAGTCGTTGAGCGTCTTGTCACGAAATTTCTTCATAAATACTTTTTTAGCTTCGTCAAGGTCAGGGCCGCATGCAACTAGATTACTCTGTCCTGCCTTCCCAACTGCAATAGAAATACAGCTTTATCATCAAGTGAAATTATTTTTCACTAAATAGACAAGTCATAGTAAATGACATAGTCCCCACTTGATTATGAATTTGAAAACCATCAGCGGAAATGGACATATTGGATTGTGTCACAAAACAAATCTACGTGCATATGTATGACATAGGAAGTAATCCTTGTACCAAGTTTGAAAGTTTTAAGTTTGAAAAGAAATCACTCCAGGCGTCTCTGAGATATCTGCATGAATGGACAGACGGACAGACATGACCATAAATCCCTCTGGACATTGTCCGTGGGGATTAATAAGCACTTTTGATTCAATGAGTGCATTTCCACCTACTACTCACACAAGATAACATTCAAACAAAGTCTTGTAATAAATTTGTACTTTTTGTTCAAATTTCTGTAAACAAAAAACATTAGGTACGCCTAACCATTCTTTTTTGTGGAACACTTACCTCGTCCCCACCTCTGCCAAACACTGAACACATTTTTCCCCTCATCCTTCAACAGCTGAATAAGGTAATATTTGTTGTTGTTGTTCATAAGATTGGTCTGCAATAGAAAACATGACTCTATTTTAAAGTCATCTCTCACAGTAACAAATCAAAGATTATGAATTCTTTCAGAGCAAGCATTCTTTCATTCTACCACTAACTATTAGTGGTTCAGGATGGTCCTACTTAACTTTGTTATGGTAATCACAAACATCCCACGAACCTGGTAATGTATTACCTTGAATGGAAATGATTATTGGACAAGTTTACTGTTAATGTCATATTTCACAAGATGCTATCAGGAGTTTCTGAACAAAGAATCTCCTCTATGTTTATGATAAGTATGATGCAGATACAGGTTTTTACTATGATACCTGACAGGGGAGAATTTGAAAGTCCACGGGAAGAATGTGAGAGGCCGATGGGGAGAACATGAGAGGGGTGTCCCCCCTGCGGCATCAAAAATTTTGAGACGTTGTGATGTGAGCAAAAGTGCAATCTGAAAGACGTGTCAATTTGTTTTGCACTAGGTAAGACTGTTTGAAAGTGACATTGAACACTGGTATTTTTATTACATTTTTTTGCAAATCAGTGTTTGAGTCACAATATTCAATAATCCAACAATGACAATACATTTGTACAGGGTAAAAACAGCTCTCAGTGTGCCGGAGATTGCAGATCAAATAATTTGCAGGAATGGCAAAATTAAAGCTAAAAATCAATCATTAAAATCACCAAAAACATCCATTAATTCTACTCCACTTCATGGAGAACAGCACAGAACTCTATCTCTCAATGTAACTTTAATATGAAATTTGAGGAAAATTGAATGTTTGCAACTTTGAGATTTTACAGCCAGAGAAATGATCTCGCCAGCTGTGCAATTTCTCCGGCTGCCGGCTTCTGATGAAAAGCCTGAGATACACCAATTATGAGCCAGAACTCACTTCATGCTTGATAATCAATAAGCCACTGTGTTATGAGACAGAGTTAGGTTATCAATGTGACAATTATTTCTCTTTCTGCCCTCTGTATGGTTGTACACATTTTGAAACTCACAGAATTAGACATTTGTGCAAACTTTCCTGAAGAAATCTTTACACCATTCTTTTTTCAAAATCAAGAATAAAGTTAGGGGCACCATGCAATTCTGGTATTAGAAAAACAAAGAGCCTACAATTACTGATACTTCAAATTCAAATATGGCCATTATTCTTTTCACTGACTTGACAGGGAAAAAGTAAATTTCTCTGATTTTCACAAAAACACAACAGTGAAAACTTCATTTACTCAACAGGGTTTCAAAATGCGTACACACAAGCAGCAGGATAGCAAAATACTGCAAAAATTTGAAAGTCTAAAATCTGTCCTTGAGGCATGCGATGGCAAAAAAAGTGGCTAGAACGTGTATGAAATTACAGTTCTCCTTTCTGACAGGCGACTAGCGACTGCAAACTTACCTGATTCAGCATTACATCGTAGATATCATTGCCTTCCCAGAAGACTTCTGCCTTTCCAACTTTAGCGTGGCATTCTGGATCCACTGGTGCTTTGCCTTTCATCACCACTGTCTTGATATCTGTCAATCATGACATCACAGTAAACGTTTATCTATGTTAGCTGTTAGGACAGTGAACTTCATAACAATCCAAACTGAAAACAGTTTATTAAAGTTCTATTCATGATTTGAATCTCAGTATCAGGATGGCTTCCCCTGGACATTTTCAACCTAGACATTTCCAACCAATCAACTGGTACTAGTTTTAGAGATAGGGTTTGGGTAAGCGTCCTGTGGGTAAGTCCCGGGGTTGACTGTCCTAGATACGGAATCTCACAGAGCCAGGTTGTCAAAATAAAGTACATGGACAGGGATAAAAAAATTGACTTTCGTATTTACCATTTAAATGTTGTTGCTATTATTCCAAATATTCATCAATAACATTATTCATTTTGAAAGAAATTTGGTTAATCATCCAACCACATGCAAAACAAGCCCTGTAATTAAACCCCTGGATACATAAAATGAGCTTGAGCTGATGTAATATTTATATTTGGGCACAAACAGTGACATGTTGCTCGCCAATTTAATCTTATAATTAAATTGGCTAGCAACATTTATATTTGGGCACAAACAGTGACATGTTGCTAGCCAATTTAATCTTATAATAACTGAACTTTGGCCAACAGTTTGGCAAATTGTGCCCAATCGTAACGTAACTATCATAAGTTTTTCTTATTTAACTAAAATAAACAAGTCTCCTGAATAATATACCTACTTTTAGCTTCTGATTTTGAAGTTGAGGGTTTTACATCACCATCATCGTCATCGTCATCATCATCATCCACCTTCTCCTCTTTGACTTTCTTTTTTGTCTTCTGACTTTTCTTACCGCTGGTTTTCTCTGTGTTAGTGGACGCTGAGCCATTAGACTCTGATACCTTAGCTTTAGCCGGTTTGTGATCTAGAGAGAAATGGATTGCACACATGACAGCAAATTATACGATAATTATCTGACAATGATGTATATTTAAATTCATGTCATTTAAGTTATTTATAAATTACTTTTTCTTATTTTTTATTCGGCAAATCACCAGGCACAATGGTCGATGACAAAATAAACTCTGACAAAACCACACACACAAACAAACATTAGCAGAGTGATAATTCAAAATCAACAAGAAATCTACACGGGGGAAATAAAAAGGTGAGAAAAAAATATCGGGATTCATTTCTGGGTGCACAATATCATTCAAACATAGGATTAGTCCAGAAACCTTACATGCTGTCAGATCCAGTTGATGTTTTCAAACTTGTTAAATCCACTGGTTACTGACTGTACTACTGTTGATGGGGTCGACTTCCAGTTCTCAGCAATATAAAGACATTTCAATTCAACAAAACTGAAACAGTGGAATTAAATTAATTCAAACCAACTCACCAACTTTGATTCTTTCAACAGTTCTTGTAACCTTGGTAACATCATTCAACTGATCCATCTTCTTTAAATCGATGGTGTATGATCTGTGGAATGCGACAATACCAACACTCTCTTCTCCAGCCTGGTATGACATTTCTATGGTTATTGTATCATTCGCTGTGTACGGATTCCACCGGTTCTTTTCATCCTGCCACTGCCATACATAGTCTGTAGCATGCAAGAATATCTCTGGCAATTATTATTCACAATTTTATTTGTTTACTTCTGATCAATCATCCAACAGGCACAAGCCCAATGCTACGAAGATTAAAATGCCTCACTATTATAAAAGTTCACAACTTTATGCTTGAGTCTAAAACTGTAACATTGAATTCATCATCCTGAACTTAGAGGGTCTTTAAATCACCATCCTCTGATAGGGAGTACTATACCCAAACCAATGCCAAAGAATGCAAAGCAAAGAGGGTTTTGATCGTTCAGCAAACAGAAATAGCACTATGACATGACGACTGTCATCAATTCATACTAGCATGTCCAACCTTTACGTCTATTTTACCATGTTTGTTGCAATTAAACAAGTCATCGTTGATGACACAGTCCCCACTTGTTAATGGGTATTTTGATTACAGGTCCTCAGAGAGGATAGAGTCCTCTTCATTAGGTCTGTGATAAAAAATACTTTTGAATGAATTCACTTGATACCTGTCTGAGTTATGGTTCAGGACATGAAAAAAATTGTAACAAAATGGTCGCACAGTGGCCATATTGGATCGCATCACAAAACAAATTGATGTGCATAGCTATGACATTGGTCAATGTCCTTGTACCAGCTTTGAATAAAATTGGTCGAAACATGCGGATATGCCTGAGAAATGGCTCTGTACATGAAAAAATCGTAATAAAATGGCCGCCTGGCGGCCATATTGGATCGTATCACAAAACAGATTGACGTGCATATGTATGACATAGGTCAATGTCCTTGTACCAACTTTGAATAAAATCAGTTGAGATATGCCTGAGTTATGGCTCTGTACATGAAAAAATCGTAATAAAATGGCCGCACAACGGCCATTTTGGATCGTATCACAAAACAAATTGCCGTGCACAGCTATGACATTTGTCAATAAGCTTGTACCAACTTTGAATAAAATCGGTTGAAACGTGCCTGAGTAATAGCTCTGTACATGAAAAAATCTTAATAAAATGGCCGCCTGGCGGCCATATTGGATCGTATCACAAAACAAATTGACGTGCATATCTATGACATTGGTCAATGTCCTTGTACCAACTCTGAATAAAATCGGTCAAAACATGCCTGAGTAATGGCTCTGTACATGAAAAAATCGTAATAAAATGGCCGCCTGGTGGCCATATTGGATCGTATCACAAAACAAATTGATGTGCATATCTATGACATTGGTCAATGTCTTTGTACCAACTCTGAATAAAATCGGTCGAAACATGCCTGAGTTATGGCTCTGTACATGAAAAAATCTTAATAAAATGGCCGCCTGGCGGCCATATTGGATCGTATCACAAAACAAATTGACGTGCATATCTATGACATTGGTCAATGTCCTTGTACCAACTTTGAATAAAATCGGTTGGAACATGCCTGAGTTATGGCTCTGTACATGAAAAAATCGTAATAAAATGGCCGCCTGGCGGCCATATTGGATCGTATCACAAAACAAATTGACGTGCATCTGTATGACATATGAAGTAATCCTTGTACCAAGTTTGAATGAAATCGCTCCAGGCATCTCAGAGATATCTGCGTGAACGGACGGACGCACGGACGCACGGACGGACGCACGCACGCACGCACGGACATGACCAAACCTACAAGTCCCCCGGACGGTGTCCGTGGGGACAATTAAAATCAATCCTCTTTCTATCAGGCTCCATAGACAAACCATAGAAATAAACACAACTTGGGAGAAAGGAATAAGTTACGATTTGTGGAAATATATCTCGGCTTCAACTGAAGATGCTGGCATTCAAGGCATAAAATGAGAAAGTTATTTGGGCATTCAAATAGAGTGATTCCAAATTTCTGACTGTATTTCAATCAAGTTTAAAAGCAATTTATTTGCTCTGTGTAGTCAAACTTAGAGGGCAATGGTACGTTGGCAGCATCATGAAAATTTTGAATCGTTGGTTTAGCTAATCTTGCAGCTGATTTTCTCTAAAATATCCATAAAGAAGCCTGTTCACATCTAGGCCCAGGGCCGGCCAGAACTAATCCGGCAGAATGTGAGAAGATAAGCTAATCTTTTGTCCGCGTTCACATTACGTTCAACGCTGTCCTAGCCTAGACCATTTGGTAGCGTCTAGCCGACCTTTGACCTTATACAGGTCACAATTTCCCTTTGCCATAACTGTTAATAAAATTTAATTTAAAACTGACAGTCAAGCTAAATGCCATTAAATTGGAAAGCACCAAGAAATTACCTTTTATCATAAGATTGTACCTATTGGACCTCCCTAGGTGGTTTCTTTTGAACCATAATTGTGTACTTAAAGGGTCTTCATTCATGACATCACATAAGATGACCCAGATTTGACCTTTCAGAAAACCTCAAATTTTTCTCCTTTTTCCTTGTATTCTGACTCTGTTTGTGAAAGTTTCCTTTGAAATAATGGTTTTTACTATCAAACTGAGTAATTGCAGGCCAAACTTTGATTCAAGCAAAGTAGATAAAACTGACTAAAAAGGACGACCGGTACGCGGAACTCACAGACGCAAAGCCAAGCCTCAGTGTATTCATCATTCCTCCATGATGTACTGTAGCACGGTCCGTCTGAGGTACTGAGGGACCGCGATTGCAGAATCAAACAGCAACAATGTTTGCTTCACGTACAAGGGAATTTGTAACTTTGTAGAAAGGAGAGTAAAGTGTTTCAATACATTGTAACTTTGTAGGAAGGAGGGTAAATTGTTTCAACAGCTTACAACATTTATTGTA
This sequence comes from Ptychodera flava, assembly GCF_041260155.1. NCBI lineage: Eukaryota > Metazoa > Hemichordata > Enteropneusta > Ptychoderidae > Ptychodera > Ptychodera flava. Next base: position 25,567,516 of record NC_091940.1, read on the forward strand.
AGCTGTAGTTTTCTGTTGAGGAGGCATGGTGACATGATTTCATGAGAAGAAAAAAACATAAGAGCTGCAAAGACGTCAATATTTTGCTATTTTGTAACCAAGTAGAACAGAGCTATTTTATCGGCCGGCCATATCTAAAGCGGTACACTCAGAGAACTAGAGAGTGGCAGAGCGTACGTACTGTGGCCTAATTGAAATTCACTTGTCTGTCGGGCTGGGAGAATGTTGTTTTCACTTGCCCGGAGTCAAAATTCACTTGTCACGGGCGTCGGGCGGCGAGAATTTTCGAGCCCTGCACTGCATGTCAACTACAGAGGGCGTCAACTGGGACCTGAGTAGGACAAAACGCGTTCACATACGCTGTTTACTGCTCGGCCAGAGACTTGGGTCGGCCACAAACCACCCCTCTCGACTAGGACAGAAATTGTCCGGACAGAGGCCGGCCAGAACCGTTCACACCTGTTTTTTGGTCGGCCACGAACCTGGCTAGGACAAGGGCCTAGTCTTTTTTGGCTAATGTGAACGGCCCTAAAGGAACTAGCTGACAGCAGAAACATGGCAACTGGACATACCAAAAAAGTATTACATGCAATTCTTCATTGGAATTTAATTTTGCTATTTTTTTAATGATCAATGTAATCCACAGACTTAAATTATGCTGAAAATGCTAAAAGCAAATACTCTTATGTTTAACTAGCAAATCGGTGAATTTAAATCTGAGTGACAATCTTCAAAACACATGAATCGAATAGCATCACTGTGAAAATTAATAGTAAGTCATTGAATTGAAACAGGACCAAGACCAAGTACCACATGCACAGTCACTTGTGGTTCAGTACATGGTGACAGCCTCTGTGACGTGACAGGTGTTTGTCTGCTGTGTACCTAACCACAAGCGACTGTGCCATGTACAGGTATTGATACTTACAGTCACTTGCATCCTTGACAAGACACCGGATTCGCCTTTCCCAGCCCGTTTTTGCGTTTTTCTGCACCATCTTGTCAAGCAAGATATTGAACTTCACTTTATTGACAGTCATTTCCACTTTCATTTCATCCTGGTCGTAACTGTCGTTGATCTTCTGCAGCATGTCCTCGCTGAAGGCGGTCCAAGTCTCTCCATCGTCTTCCCATTCCCAAGACAACGACAAGCTGGTTTTCGGTTTCTTGGCAACCGGTGCTGCCGCTGCTGCAGCTGTACTTGAACTTGCCGCAGCTGGGAAGAAAATCGGGGTTTTTTTTCAATTGATTCTTGATAGGAAATAATTCTTTGCATACAGCATATCACGGCCGAGAAGGAGTACGTCGAGGATGTCAAACTGGTTCTTTTAAAATATGGTCCATATCCGACTAAATTTCAATACCACGAGTATTATATATACTTACATGCACAGTCACTCGTGATCTATTCAGCTCTTGGACTATTCGCCTATAGACGTGTGTACATAAGTACACACATCTATAGGCGAATAGTCCAAGAGCTGAATAGATCACGAGTGACTGTGATACATGCATGTATATATATAGCTGCAGTACAGTAGCTCGAGGTTTTGCCTGGGTATTTGGGTCGGACGTTTTGCCGTCCGACCCAAATACCCAGGCAAAACCTCGAGCTATATATACAGCCTGCCGGTCGCACAAATGACGCGGCGAAGACGATTGACGTGTTGTTGTTCTGCACGGTACACCTGTGTGCTTATATGTGAAGGCATGGATATACACTATGCACTATGAACGTCTTCGTATACCGTTACGTTTGTTGGTCACAATATCACTATCATAGCCAGGGCAACATAATTATAACTTACAGGTAAATATCAACAGGTTGGGTGAACGGTGACCCTAATTTATGGTAAATTATCGCAAAACCACCAAATTTCATTGGAATTCTGTCGTTAAAAAACTTGCATTCACCTGCTTTCCTACGTCTTGGAGGCATAGCTACCGATCAGGGTACAGAACTGCTATGTCAGCCTTTGACAGTTCTGGCTATTTAAAGCCACCGTGAGTGAGAGAGATAATGTACGACAGAAGCAAGTATGAACTTGTTCACCAGCTGATTCATTCCCGCCAAATATTCGTCATCGCTTTCTGAGTACAACGTCATGTAAATTTGTTGAACATTCGAACTCTGAGGGACTGTGACGTTTATTACTACTATATAGTAAAAAGAATTCAGGTTGACCTATTTACGCCCGGATCTTTTTTTCACCTCGTTCTCCAAGCAATGATCGTAAAGAGACCCTGTTTTGTGGCCACACGTTCTCTTCTCATTCAGGAACACGGTGGTACAGTAATATGTTGATAAAAATTCATAATTTTGATAAAAAATGCGATTTTTCAAAATCTCTCGCAAAATCCCGTGTACTCTCGCTTACCCTAACAATTGACGGTGCCCCCGCGCGAGAAATTATAATAAAGGCAAATATAAACAAACACAGTCGCATTTAATGAGGTACATTTTGGTAGGTTTCTTGCAGATCATTCTGACATTCACCTGATTTAATTTGTTTGCTTCAATTATCTCCGTGTTTGCGATTAATAATTATAATATCCCGTCTCCGGTGGGGGGCTCGCGACCGACTTTTTGTTTGTAAGTGCGCACGACCGCTATACGTGACCCCCGTCGCTTACCCTATGTTCTAACGGAACAAATTCAGAACAAACGAAAACCGCTAATTTCAAGTATCTTTACGCGTATAATGTCCCGAAACATGTTAATTTACTCCAGCCATACCTTTGTTTACTCGTCCCGTCTTTAAAATTGTGAATGGGTTTGATTTAATGTGAATTAGCGACATCAAACGAACACACCGGACAAGCCGCGGAGTCGCACCCCCGACCATGTGTTACCTGTGCAAACAAACATGAACCTGTGACCGAAACGGTATACGCTCGTAAAAGAGGCGTAGATTTAGATCAATAGATAGGAATATGATGGGAGCCATGAGCTTTTAAAAATTACAACATTCAAACAACATGAACTATTCAAAACTTCCAATTTTTAAAAGATATTTCGATTTCGCGCGCGTCGCCAAGTCGGTCGCGGCCCAGACGTACAATGAGGTCAACGAACTCCTGTGTATGTTACAAGCCGATGAAAGGCGCGCCGTATCTCCTGGCCTGGGAAAAATATATGTGCATATCGCGCAAAGTGAGGAGTTTGTGAAAGGATGTTTGGATATGTCAGAAAGATAAAGTTTTACAATGAGTAGGGATGTAGAGTATTTCTTTTCAAGTATTGCTGTTAAATTGCCGTGATTAAACATATCCAGTCCGGCCGGGGCTGACACCGCCGGGATGGAGTGGCGGAGGTCGATCATCACACGGAAGGACGTGAAAATGTTCTGATGCGACGTAGTCTGTCCCTTAGTTTATTCTCAGTGCATGGAGCCTTAGCTTATTATTTACGCGTTTGGAAATGTGTGATTTACAAAATATCCGCAAAAAAGTAATGCGAGATAGTAGTAAGAAAACTTTACATGGTATGATCTATCAACGCCAACGCCGGTCTCTGGGTAAATATTGTCGAGGCCGGGTGATCGTACTCAAACATCCCCAGGAGCTCGCTTTGTTCAAAGTTGCGACTTGGCATCAATGAATGACTTTCCTTCAGGATGTCAATAAAATAAATCCAAACTATCATTGGATGATATTTTAAAAAAAAAGCCCTCCCATATCACTCGGGTTGATTGTCTTCTCTAAAACTTGCGCAATGATTGGTCCTTTCCGAATATTTCTCAATTTTATACCACGTGGGGGAAGTTCATCAACAACAAGGTCTGTGAGTGGTTTGCAAATTGCAACTTTCGTCTCACAAGATTGTCAATCAAACAGTGTCGCGTCCCACGTTTTGTCTCCGCACTCCAGGGTGAAAAAGAATCACTTTGCGAGCAGACAACGAACATTTTTAATGAATTGATCATTTTTCAACATCAAAAGTTATATAAATGACAACTTTAACTCACAAAAAATAACATGATGATGAGACAAAGATTGAATGAGGGAAAGTCCTGACACATTTCTATGAAATCCAGGATAACTATTTGTACTGTTGTTTGTTGATAGTTATAATTTCCAACGCGTCTGTATCTTTTTAGGTCATAAATACAACACTTTACTCGATCGTTCCTTTAGCAATGACTCATACTTTAACATCTGCATAATTTATTCTTCAACACAATAGTCACTTTTCTTTGGCTATGGTACGTCCACTCTCTCTCGAAAGAAATTATGACACCTTCAATATCCAGAAAACAGTGTAGCACATAGGATTGTTTATTTCAAATACTACATGAATATGCAGACAAAAATCAATAGATGAAAATTTTGTTCAATGCTATACATGTATATCATTGATATAGGAAATATACCAGTGTATCCAGAAATACCAAGTGTACAAATATAGTGTGAAATAAATTTGGCATCTACTTGAATTTTTAGGGGTGCCCAGAAATAAATATTAAATAAACATTATTTATTGCTTGGTATGCTTTTCACAAAACTGATGAAGAATGAATGAATGAAAGTCAAGGTGACATTTTAGTATGATTACGTTTAGCTGTGAATACCATGTTGTGGACTACAGTTTGAAATAAGATAACCAAGGTGAAAATCAGCAAGCCGTAGATCTATTATTAACCCTATTTGAAACTGTCCCTCAGCTACAACATCATGTATTCACCTGGAGATACAAGAATCTCATCCACCTAAATCTAACGGTACCCTTCAAACCACAAGTTGTCTGAGCTCCGCCAGTGACCAAAGAGACACAATGAACAAAAGATGCCGGAGAATCATAATTTTATTTATTTTATCATTTCTTCCCGACCTTACTTTCATTTTCGGACAAATGATAGTATAATATGGAAGGGATTGAGAGATATCAATCCCCAACTCTTTCTGTATATTACAAAATCACAAATAACTGAAAAAACATGGAGAGGCTTAATCACGTCATGGTCTCCAAACCGATTCTGTAAAATAGTTTACCCTAATTGCCTTTTTGGGAATGTGCAACTTTGTAATCAACTTGCTGTGTGTATTTCAGGTGAGATAAACACTTGCGAGTGTAAAATTGGCGTCATCCTCATACTCACTTCAGCTTCACAGGGCAGGTATGGATTTTGGGTGTGAGATGCCGCGGTGTCATTTTTTTCACTAGACTGACGACGGTCAGATCTGACTATTCCCGACAGTACAAGCATCATATCATGCATTTCCAGTTATCTCTTTCACAAACATTCATTCATTAGGGTTTTGCGAAGCATCTTGTGCTGAGGAAATATGTTTTCATGAGAGTGGATTTCATGTGGAACGAGTTGATTCCTCCAGGCAAGCCACGTTTAGAATTTTTACAGACAACCTAGTACAACCAGTGGTTGTGCTAGGTTGTCTGTTCAATTATTTATCTGCGGCGAAGGCAGGTACAGCCGCGTCGTAACCCGAGGGGAGCGGGCGCCGAGTTACCGAATTGCGCCTCCAACGGTTCAGACGAGAATTCACACATCCCAGGCTGACAGCGTCATTAAGTGTAGTTATAGTGACACACATCTGGAACACTGAACTGGACCGTTCCCGGGAACCGTTGATAGTATCCTGACAGGGTTGGAAAACTTTGAGGGAGAAGAGGTGTTTGTTGGTTTGTTTGTTTTGTTGTCTGCTTTTTTGTTTTTTGTTTTTTTTTCTTTTGCTTTGCTTTTACAGTGAACGCCAACTTAGAATGAAAGATGAAATTGATCTCACATGTAATGTTATCACGCCGTAATTTAGGGGTTGCACTTTCGTTTAAGTGTCGCTTCTGTTTACATAGAATTAAAATTACAGCTTTATATGAAGGGGAAAGGGTGAAAAAGAAAAACACAGTTCTTCCACGAGAATCGTGTAGCTTTACCAACTGAATGCATAGATGTACGAGTCCGACCATTCATTTAATGATTGACATTCATATTTGTTCGTTCGTTCCTTTTTATTCTTACAGTTATTCGTACTTTAACCTAACACAGCCTGAATGTATATCGTAACCGGAGAAGACTGAAGAAGATTATGCCCACACTAAACAATTGTAAGAATCAACGTAATCCTAGGATTTCATTTGTTTCAAAATAGACCGGGCTCCTAAGCAACCCCCGTTGTTTTCATATCGGAGATTGGTCCAAGTTTCTTTTGAAGTACCACATTTTATCTCTCAAGGGTCTTTCAATTATAAGTAAAATATTCCGAAACAGGATGGGATTCGTAGAGGCTGTCAGAGCTTTAGATTAAAAAATAAGGTTTATATATCAATGTGTTCAATATGTGTTCAATTAAGTTTAGTCTTTTATTTAAAAAGATATGCATTTAAATATAATCAATAATCTGTAAAGAAACAGCACACAGTGTTTTCGGAAAGAAAGAAGCCTGGCCTGGCCTGTTGGCAGATGATAACCATGGCCGTGGTAGCAAAAAGAGGCAACTTTTAAAGGACTTTTTAACTGGTAATCATTCTATATATTTTCCAGGTTAATTTATTTTTCTTCTGACCATACACAAACACTAGATCATGTTATTTTTGAAAAAAAGGTACACCGAAATGTAGCGCAAGTTTTGCTGTATTCGATTTGATGCAATACAATCAAGACAATATGTGTTCTTGTAGGTAAAACACTCTTGAAAATATGAAACTTCGAAGAAAGAATTGTGTGAAATATTATCAACGTAAGGTCATAATATAGAGTGCCGTCTCTCAAAACAAATCCCGCAACTTATATTTCAGCGCCAAGTTACGAGTTTGTTGTTCTCCTGCTCGATTAGAATGTACCATGACTTCTCCCTAGCCTTTGAAATCTTCACCAGGTGCAGTGTCGCTGACGACCTCACTCCTCTTGTCACTTTTATTCTTCTCCCCGGAAACTCTACGACATGGAAAACCGCGACAACATACAGATACTGAGTAACTCAACAACATTCACATCTTTGGTGACGTCATCGTTATCACTAAAATGTACTGAAAATGGTTGCTACGCATAAGTATTTAAGTTTATATCGCTGACTTAATTCTGACGATTTAGTTTACCGAATAAGGGTGTGTCTTTTATTGAATAAATCGTTGTCTACACAAAAGACGTCAACTTGCCCTTTTCAACCTGAATTTCCTGTCTATACTGAGATCTCATCTTAGCACATATATGTGTGGATATCACGGGCCATCTACCCTGTAATATTCAAACTCAGCGTCTGGCAGAAGTTCAGAAGAAGTCAGCAGTTCGTCAAAGAGGAAACAAGCAGACTCCGTTGAAATCAGGTTATCGACATTCTGGTAATGGAAACTTTGACAGCCGTCGTTTGCGGTGCATGCGTGCGCACAGCCAACGACGGTCGAGGCAGTCGTCTGTATCAAGGGCGTGACAGCCGGTCCAACCATTCCGTCGCCTTCCTTAAAAAATAGGCCACTACGAAATTTGACAGTTCGCTTTATTTTGTGTGGTGTTCCTGAAGCAAAGGATAAAATTGGGTGATTAGCCATACATCACGTAAAGGGAACACTGAAATTTATGAAAGGGAATAGTGACTGTATTTGATATTACGGTACAACAACTGCAACTTGACAATGTATTTAATCATTTTTGACCAAGAAAGTACAGTTTCTTCTATGTTAATGTAAATCTAATCTTGAGAACACAATGCACAATAAGTGATGTTATTTATCACTTGTCAAATGGATGCTAGTCTTGATTAAAATTTGTTGTCAACAATAACATACAGTAGAACTAAGCGAAATGGACTGACTGTGAGGGCAAGGTGAATACCAGGCATTTCGAAACGATTTTTGGAGTAGAATACTGTATGTTTTATAAACAGAAATGAAACAATGGAAACAACATCAAAACTTAGGGCTTTCAAATGTAATTTTTACTTCAGCAAAAGGCAAAAATTGTAAACAACACGTCATGTTGTGACATCCTATGTGCATGTTAGAGGCCATGTAGAATAATATCTACTTAAAACACTTTAAAGTTCCAGTTTACAAGTATGGCCAAACAGCGATTCGATAAATTGTGCATGGATGAGAGATTCATTATCTGAGGATATTTAAACGAAAATAAATGTCGAGGGGGACAGTCGCTTGTGATAAATACTTCACACAGACACACACACAGATACATATACACACACAAAGAAACAGAATTACACTCACCTGCTGTGCAAGTGAATTCACTTTCACTGTAACCCCACCAGGTATCGTCACAATTACACACATCATTGTCACAGAATCCGTGTACGCAGCCAGCGTCTGAGAGACAGACTGGAGAGAGAGAGAGAGAGAGAGAGAGAGAGAGAGAGAGAGAGCATACTACAAGAACTGAATATTGTTGATGCGACGAAGTATAACTCGGCTCAAGTCTGTGATTCCTTGCATACAAAATAGTGCCCTCTACGTATCAACATGCGACACCCTGGTTGGAATGCACCGATCAAAAGTATATACATTTAAAACAAATTGACTTCGATAATTTCAGGCTTTTCGGAAATGGTTGAGCAAAAAAGCGAGCAGCATTGATCAAACAGTAATCGCACCAGAAATTTGACCGTGAGATCCAAATTTGTAAGACAGCAATGTTAACAGACACACATAGCTTGGCAGCAGCACACAGTCCCTCCGTCAAATAACCTAACCTTTATTCTGTTATTGAACTCAAAGTATTTACAAGATGAAGAATTGTCTTTCGAAATGCGCTCACTTTGACAAGTCTCACAGCATTTCGCAGTCGTTGACGCGACTTCATAGAAACAGATCTTGAGTTGTAGCCGTTCTAGTTCTGTTTTTTGTTGTGAAAACACACGGTGATACCAAATCATACTATCAATTGTAAGTATTAGTTCTATTCTAATCTAATTTCAGTACCCAGACGATGACACAAAATTCATATGAACTCGGCCTAACATGGACAAAATACGTATAGAAGTACAAACTGCATGTCATTTCAGTCATTTGTTAGGTACTCACCCGTGCACAGCCCGTCACCGTCTTTACCCCAACCATCCAAACACATACAACTGTTCAGGAAGCAAGTTCCATGATAACAGTCCGCGTCGACATCGCATACTGGATCAGGAGAGAAGGTACAGTGGAAAAAATGTTTTAATATATTTCAACTGGCATCTCTGAGCACTGATTTGCTGTTTGAACACGATGGCTGATAAAGAAACTGGTGTTAACGTTTGATATCATGATCATTTTCATTATTCTAGAGATATAAGACATTTTCTTCTCCTCCTCCTCTTAAGACGCTGAAAGAAAGGGAACTAGCTTTGTCATAACAATGCATTGTTTATAATATGTGATGTAAATAGTTGACGAATACTTTCTAGTCAGGACTATTATTATTATTAAATTGTCAACATTTACGAAGGTAGAACGAGCCTTGGGACAGATAGTCGGACTCACAAATTTTTCAATATTCTTTTAGTCTACCACTTGTTGGGGCTTATTTTCTGTACATGAAATTTTCAACAGCTTAAGTTATGCAAATTGGGAATTTTATTTTTCCCGCATTCAGATAACACAGGGATGGCGGTTATTTTCATTTCAAATATCGAAAAATATTGGGTAATTTGTTTCCCTCCTACCGAAATTTGCACGGCCACCCTTTATTATTAAAGAGAATTATGGTTTCAAGTTTGCTTGAGGAAAGTTGGAGCAAAAGTTCAAGTCTTTCACTTTCGAGGCGCGAACTACCTTAGGGACGATTCAGAATTTACTTCCAGGGGGAGGGTGGAGGATTTTCTATTTTCTCGGTGATTTTTTTCCATGGCCCCCCCCTAGTAAATTATAGAAAAAATCTATGCCCCCCCCCTCATCTATCTGTTTTTTTCCATGGCCCCCCCTAATATATACATGCATGCTTATAGGTACAATATAGACATATCTAGTCTAACAAGTTGCAGGAACTGTAGGGCCTAGTGGACATTAATCGATGATATAACAAATCATATCAGGGTTATGTGACTATAAAAAGAATGATTTGCAGGGACTGCAAGTGGCACACTTTTGGAAAGGTAGCAATAAACATATCTGGTTGTAAATTTCTAAAGAAAAGTTAATTACTAAATATGAATACTTTTTTCGTTATGTCTCACTGATACATATGATGCACACAAAGACAAGCAAAGATGTCAGTTAGAAATGGTGAACAGAAAATCAGGGAGCAGATAATTGGCAAAGTGATATATATCTTGAAGTTTAATGGTACATCATTTGCAGATATCCAGATATTTCTGGAAAGTGAGATGTACATGTACATGCACACGTTCACTGGTTCAGCATACATTTTCATTTGATGATGCTGAATATTTGCAGACTCACGGTGAAAGTTTTAAACATTGGGAATTAAAATTGGTGAAAGCCAACTTGTTTTTAATTTTCTCTTTTTTTTCTAATTTGGTTATCATAAAACCAAGTAGCTGCCACTGAAAGCAAAAATGCTGAGGAATATTTTAGAACATTTCTTGGACAAAACACCTTATCCAAAACATGAATTCACATTTTATTCTGCTCATTCCATTCACAATCCAATGTTCATATTAAAATGCAGACAACCCTGTGCAAGTCAAAATTCACATTTTGTCAGCAGTATTTTTCAAAATTGACAGAGCATGCATATTTCAAATTTTTTTAACAAACTTAATTTTAAAATAGTCATGATGCGCATGTTTTCAGATGACACGAAACAATAAATGTTAATTTGTTTTTTTGCCTTTTCTGCCAGCCGCCACTGTGAAATCTTTGATTATACATATCAGAATGAATGGGACACATAAGTATTAGCATCAATACACAATGTGTAAGCCTATCCACATTTCTCCTAGCCTCATACACACTGAGATCACTTCTTGGACTACAGCAAATTTCTTGTGTACACAATATTTCAACAATCCGACACCATAGCATTGGCGCAGTGCCACATGATCTTCTGGATGCACATACAGGATTATTGGAAAATCAACCCTATTGTAAATTTTTCACCATATATTTTTGACATTAATACATAATATTTTTATTTTCAACATTAAAAAACTATTCGCTGAAAAGCACCTTGAAGATGAGACGGCCATAAATTTATTTTCAAAAAGTTTATAGTAGATGTAAGCACTGTAAAAAGTTATGTAGAACATTTAAAAAATTTAGAAAGGGTAAAATTGATGAGAATGAAACATAGAAAAAAGGAGCAGAAAAGAAGAGTAGCAGTAGCAGTAGTTTACTCAAAGGATGAAGTGGGTGTATATTTGGGGTAAAAAACCTCAATTTTTGTATGAATGATAAAAATTTATTTAAGTCAAAATCTAGACAGTATTTTCTGAAATGTAATATTTCACTTGAAAGGAGAGTATTCATGTAGAAAAAACAACTATTTTATTTGGCATTATCCATCCTCATTTTAAAATTGTAGGGGTTTAAAGACTGACACTCTAATAATTGATTGAAATCATGATCAGCAAAATTAAAATGCCTCTTATTCAAAATGCCTCTTGTTAAAAATGTAAGAGCTTTATTGCCAAACAAAACCAATTGATAGTTGTTGTGTTATATAGCATTTAAAAAACATAATGTGAAATTTCAGAAAATTTGACCCAGCCGGAGTGGAGTTAAATTCTTTGGAAATTTTGAAATTGGGAGGCAAAAGAAGCCAAGAAATTGGGTGATTTGCATACATTTGCATAAATTAACACTTCTTTATCATGCAACTTTCAACTGCTTTACAAGCTACAAGGTAAACCCAACCTTAAAAAGACATTTGCTGTAATTTTTAGCATTTGTTCAATGTTCATTTCTGTGTATCAGCATTTGTTTGTTATTCTATCACTACATAGAACACCCAATGCTGTATTTAGCAACATACCAGTGTGAACATAAATGACCATTGTTATTGTTGATAAATGAATTCTAGTCTGGACTTGATCTGAGATCTCTTTTCAACAAAAACAACCCTGACTGTTCACTGTATGGTTTGTATTGACATGCTAAATACTGGACATTTCATAACGCTTCAGGGAGGAGAACAAGATACTGCTATAGATGCATAAAACAAACCACTGTGAATATTACCGAATTTGGCAGCTAAAGGAGTTTAACTAAACATGTTGAGTTTATCTGTCACCCAGGTAGCGTCTATGGTTCTCTTTTGTAGAGATCAGAAATTCTAGGCAAATATTGAATTGATGTTTTTATTCCTTGGCCCCCCCCTAAAAGATTGTGGTATTTTTGTCTGGCCCCCCTAAATTTTCTTGGGGAAAATGGGTGCCCCCCCCCCTGAAAATCCTCCACCCCCCCCCCTGGAAGTAAATTCTGAATCGTCCCTTAAATTCGGACGTAGTACACATACAGGTTGTGTTGGCACGTCGAATACTGGATATTTTCCATTATCGCCAGCCAGAGCATAATGACCTGCGCAAAACGGGTAGCGTTAAGCTGTTGCCGCAAAGAGGCACGTCGTTTACGACGATGAACATACTGAAAAATACGTAACAGTTCAGCAATGCATAGCTTAGCACAGCATATGAAGCATAGGACACTGATGGCGCTGTTTCAATGGCCTCCAGAACTCAGTAGCCTGCATGAAATATGAAAGTTTGGATCTTGGGAACAATCAAATGAACCCTTTCGCTGAAATTTTGTGTATGAATACTTTCGGCGTCTGAACACGGCACAAATTTCCAACAGAAGCGCCGCTCTGTCACGAACAGGACATAACGTATAAAAGCCATTGCAAAGACCTGTGTACTAGCTAAAGCAACTGCTGTAACACATCATACAAAGACAACACTACCGATCAAGTAAGCAGCCAGGAACGTGTATTCAAAATTTGTTTGCGTAAAATTGTTCCGTGGAAAAGAGACTAAGAATGTCTCACAGTAACTTGTGCGGGCAGAAAAAGAACACGAACTTTTTTGTGCTACAGCATGAATTTATTTCTAAGCTTTCTCGTCATAAAAGGAGGGCAATCCTGAGATGATCCGAATAAATTAAATAAAATAGAACCCTAACTTTTGTGTTCGTGTTAGGTAACACTTTCCTTTTCGTCTTGAGTGTTACTCAAAAGAAAGCGGTCTGTAGCATCCCGGCCCGTTCCCTCCCCATTCATGTGTTTGCACGGAGGGACAGCACAACAATTCTGCTGATTTGATGTAAGGCTGTTTGCACACATTGAGGTATATAGAACCACCTCCACGATTTGCCATATGTTTGAATGGAAGTTTACTTGTATCAGAAATCTAAATTTCTATGTGAAGTATGTTTTGGGGTTTTCTGAGTATGGTGGTTTATTAGCCCTGCATACCGTGCTGCGTTCCCGCCGTTATACCGTGACGGTGGTGGTGGTTATGTGGTGGGAGGGGCGTAGAACACCGGGAACACACAGCTCGGTACGCAGGGCTAGGTGGTTTATTAGTTTGTTTTGTTGTTTTCTGTGTTGGCCCACAGACATAAAACTAGCTGTTTGACTGTGAGGCTGCATGTCTTTTCGTCAAAGTGTTAATATATACCTTATTACATACCGGTGCAGGCCAAGGTGATAGGGTCGACTGGAACACCAGGATCGTCACAAACACACGCTCCGCCGACACACGAACCAGCCCCACAAGCTCTGTCGTCAATACAAGCTACAGGAAGTTTGAATATACATAAGATCACAGCCATAGATGACAAAAGTTCGTATTTTTGTTTGTTTGTTTGTTTGTTTGTTTTTGGTTTGTTTTTAAGCACAAATTAGCATTATGGCAAAGATCATCTAGTTGCATTATAAGAGCGTCACGAAAACAAAATTTCATGGCATTCTTTAAAACAAAAATGTCCTGTTATAAGAAATTATTTTTTGACAATTTTCGAAAACGTCATGTTCAAATTTATAGAGTAGCCACAGTCTAGAAGCAATCTATACATAGTAACAACAACTGCACTTTGATAATGTTAAATCATTTGCACATCTTCCCAGGTCGTAGTTTTCGATCGAATGCTTTGGCGATACTGATTTACAACACACCTCGTCGCTCTGCCTCTCTGTTCGTCTGCTTGTTTGTTTGTTTGTTTATTTATCCGATTTGTTTTATCTACAGTGTTGGTAACACCTCGATTTAGACAATATATCTAGTTCGTCTAATGCCAACGTGTCAAAGCAAACCACTGCAATCTTTCATTCATGTCGGAAGACTCCAGTATCGCCTATACGTGTTCAAGAAACACTCATTGAAAGAAAACAGATAGAAGTCCAAACAGCACGAAAACGATTTCCCTTTAGCCGAAAACCTGAAATTTCATGAATTTTCATTTTAAAAAAGTAAAAATATCAGTTAAATTATGAAGATGTTCAGATTTGGAGAAGTAATTTTGCTTTAGTTGCCTTTGCATATTCCATTGCTGATATTTATGAGGAAAACATTAATTTTAAAGCATTTGGCAGGAAATCCCATACTTTCAAGTATGGTGAAAAAAATCAACACTGATCAATGGTGTAAACATTTTTCCAAATTACAAATGTAAAACTGATCACTAATTTGTTTAAAATTAAAATTCAAAAATTTCAAAGAAATGTTGATATCAGTACTCAATCACAGAAAAATTCACAACGAAAAAATCACAATGTGACATTTATGTTTTTAAACCAATTTTTGTGTGTTATCTTACACTTAATGGGTTTTGTACTGTGAAGCCTATAATTGTTGCATAAAAAGCATCGATGGCAATTATGAAATAGATTTACAGGAATTTCCACTAAAACACATGGGACTTCTTTCGTTTATGTGGTCATTCAAAGTTAGTTCTCATACAAATCAAGAAATTTCTTGCAACAGAAACAACCAACCATGCAAGAAATTTCTTACAAGGGACACACCCATCCATGCAAGAAATGTCTTGCATGGATGGGGTGTGTCCCTTGCAAGAAATTTCTTGCATGGATGGGTGTGTCCCTTGCAAGAAATTTCTTGCATGGGTGGGTGTGTCCCCTGAAAGACATTTCTTGGACACACCCACCCATGCAAGAAATTTCTTGCAAGGGACACATCCATCCATGCAAGAAATTTCTTGCAAGGGACACACCCATCCATGCAAGACATTTCTTGCAAGGGACACACCCATCCATGCAAGAAATTTCTTGCAGGGGACACACCCACCCATGCAAGAAATTTCTTGCAAGGGACACACCCATCCATGCAAGAAATTTCTTGCAAGAGACACACCCATCCATGCAAGAAATTTCTTGCAAAGGACACACCCACCCATGCAAGAAATTTCTTGCAAGGGACACACCCACCCATGCAAGAAATTTCTTGCAAGGGACACACCCATCCACGCAAGAAATGTCTTGCAGGGGACACACCCACCCATGCAAGAAATTTCTTGCAAGGGACACACCCATCCATGCAAGAAATTTCTTGCAACAGACACACCCATCCATGCAAGAAATTTCTTGCAAGGGACACACCCATCCATGCAAGAAATTTCTTGCAAGGGACACACCCATCCATGCAAGAAATTTCTTGCAAGGGACACACCCATCCATGCAAGAAATTTCGTGCAAAGGACACAAAAAGATACACTTCATAAGCAAAATATTAAAAAAAAATCTTTTATTGTCTTGTTTATAATGAAACAATATCCTTCACAAGTTGAATGTAAACAGAAGTATATAGTTGCACTGTGGGGTCTGGAATTATGCTTGATACATTTTTTATCAGAAAGGTTGCTAGAATTGGTCCCCAATGAAAAAATTTAACCTCAGATTTATTCTCTTGATTGATGTTTGTACTTTATTAATATTCTTCACAGTTCGTGAATATGAAGTGAACGTACAATTAGGAAAACCGCTTTTGCCTTCAGACATGGACAAAACATTTCCTGCTATGGAAGGGACATACCCATCCATGCAAGAAACTTCCTGAATGGGTGGGTGTGTCCCTTGCAAGAAATTTCTTGCATGGATAGGTGTGTCCTTTGCAAGAAATTTCTTGCATGGATGGGTGTGTCCCTTGCAAGAAATTTCTTGCACAGGTGGGTGTGTCTCTTGCAGGAAATTTCTTGCATGGATGGGTGTGTCCCCTGCAAGAAATTTCTTGCATAGATGGGTGTGTTCCTTGCAAGAAATTTCTTGCATGGTGGGTGTGTCCCTTGTAAGAAATTTCGTACATGGGTGGGTGTGTCCCTTGCTAGAAATTTCTTGCATGGGTGGGTGTGTCCCTTGTAAGAAATTTCGTGCATGGGTGGGTGTGTCCCTTGCTAGAAATTTCTTGCATGGGTGGGTGTGTCCCCTGCAAGAAATTTCTTGCATTGATGGGTGTGTTCCTTGCAAGAAATTTCTTGCATGGGTGGGTGTGTCCCTTGTAAGAAATTTCTTGCATGGGTGGGTGTGTCCCTTGCACGAAATTTCTTGCATGGGTGGATGTGTCCCTTGTAAGAAATTTCTTGCATGGGTGGGTGTGTCCCTTGCACGAAATTTCTTGCATGGGTGGATGTGTCCCTTGTAAAAAATTCTTGCATGGGTGGGTGTGTCCCTTGCAGGAAATTTCTTGCATGGGTGGGTGTGTCCCTTGTAAGAAATTTCTTGCATGGATAGGTGTGTCCTTTGCTAGAAATTTCTTGCATCGATGGGTGTGTCCCTTGTAAGAAATTTTTTGCATGGGATAGGTGTGTCCTTTGCAAGAAATTTCTTGCGATGGCACACCCACCCATGCAAGAAATTTCTTGCAATTGACACACCCATCCATGCAAGAAATTTCTTGCAACGGACATGGCTCAGAGTTGCAGGAAATTTCTTGCAAGGGTGGGTGTGTAATTTGACTTGAAAAATAACGAAATGCCTGTTGCTTGCATATTTGCACATATTTCCATGGAAAATCATATTAAAGGATATATTATATATTAAATTTAGTTATTTCCATAAAAATATCTTAAACTATCAAGAAAGTTCAACCACTTTTGATCAAATCAGAAATTTATGGTGAAATTATCAAGTAAAGCAGAACTGAATATTATAACCAGTTATTTAAGTGGAAATATTTCAAAAAAGTGTGGTTTTCGTTAATTGGGAAATTGTTTTCGTGCTGTTTCCATTTCTTACATTTGCACGTCTTGGTAGCTGGATCAACCGTCCAGTACGGCTTGCATTTACACACACCTGATGGACTGCATGTTCCGCGAATACACGTCGCATCCGAGCTACATATCGCTGTAAATGAACGTTGAAGAGTCAGATGTTTTGTGAACCTGGTTGCCGATATACCTGACGGATTCACGAAGAGTATTATTTCGAACCCAATATTTGCTAATTTTCGCTTTGTGCCTGTAAAATTTTCGCTTTGTGATTGACATACAAATCAAAAATAGTGGAAATCATCAAAAGTTAAGTAACTCATCTTTAAACTTTCTTGATGATGTGAACCATGAACAGTCAAAAGGGGCAAGAAAAAATTCTTCCTTTTAACGCTACTTTTTCTCAGTCCATGTAATACCGATCAGCGACGTCATAGGTGCTTTGATATCGTTTATTTCCAAATGAATGTTTTCTGCTCATGTGCAGCAGTGGAGGGACCGTGGCAGCGTGCTCGGAAAGTTACATCTGCGTGAAAAAATGAGCACGGCATTTAAATCAAACAGTAAACGTCTCCACTTAAAAGTTCCTTTTAAGCTAACGTTAAACGATACAACATTTTTTTAATTCATTGCCATATAAAATTTATGTAATACTCTGACAAGCTCAATAAGAGATTACTATTGATTTCGATTATGTTTGTTGGTCTGTCAGTTGTGTACTTACGTATCACTGGCCCGATCTTGCACCATACAGCCCTAGTCACACCATCACATGTGTATCTTCGCCATGTGCTTCCGTCATTCAGGGACATGTAAAAACAGTCCTTGCTATTATCCACGGGGTCCTCGCGATTGATGTTGGTGTACTGGGCCAGAGTCGAACGGTCAGAGAGTTCCACTTGTCCGTCGGTTTCAAGCGTGTTTTGACCTAACCATGGAACGTTGCTGTAGGAGAGAGTCGTGGACACAATTGTGGAAATAAATCTGTCTAAAAATTAAGAACGATGCTTCAAGCGTCTCAATCTGTACATATACGTGTCCTTTGAATGCAAATAAGCAATTATTCAAGACACTGTTGCATCATCAATAAACAGCTGGTAAAACAGTTTCGTGGGACGTTTTCATCATCAAACTGCAGTGAAATACAAATCTGCAGCAGTGTACTGATATACATGCCTAAATTAATCTTAGCTCGTTTTCGTTGTTTTGTTCAACACAGTTTTCATTCTTTGCAACTCTGCTGTAGTAATTAAAACTGTGTAAAACAACTTAAAAACAACGAAAACGAGTTAAGCTGCAGATTTGTATTTCACTGCATCTTGATGATTGCAATCCCCGACGGAACTATTTGAGCAACTTTACATGACTCAACGGTGTATTGAATAATTTTCTATATTTGCACAAACCGCCGATCCTTGACAGTCAAGTTATGGTGCGTAATCCAGGCCAAAATTAGCACCTAACATTTTGTCCGTGTACTGTGTACATGTATGCATACGTTCACTTTGATGCATACTAAAATTCGGTTTCTACGCTCGGACATGTGCCCAGCAACCTTTATTAATCATTTACCCTAGCCCATTGAGGAAAAAAGGGAGCCCCAAGCAGGTGGGTGGAAGTGTCCGGCTGGTGAATGTTCGAGACAATCGCCGAAATGTATTGAATTGCCTTTTCTAGAACCTATCTGTTTTGAGTAGTATCATACCGTAACCACGGAGAGGTTCTGGACAATGAATTGCCCGCCTCCAAAATGCAGACTGAATGACTATTCAACGACAAACACTATGAGCATGCCCTATAGCTAGCTATTTATGTAAATGAGCTATGGATCTGTCTGTCTCCCTGGCCCCCCCCCCCTCTCTCTCTCTCTCTCTCTCTCTCTCTCTCTCTCTCTCTCTCTCTCTCTCTCTCTCTCTCTCAGTTCTTACCTTGTTGAGCGGGACACAATCTCGGCGTAAATGACAAAGTTTTCATCCTCATCTTCGACGTCAAGGAGACCACTGTTTACACTTCCGAACGTTGGCTCGCAATAACTCACCTTTGATGCAGACCAACTAGCGACCGTGCCTAACGAGGAGTAGCAAGATCCCGTTCGTGGATTGAAAAAAGGCTCAGCCGGACCGAAATTGAGATGACCGGTGTACGGGCAAGTAGCTGAAAGAGCGATATATATTTCTTCCACATTATTTTGGGGATACAACCCGAGAAAGATAAAAATATTGATCCGTCTGCACTCATGCACATACAGCAAGATGAATTGATAAATTCGATAGGCAGATGAAACAATTAAGTATGGTATACCAAACAGACAGACGAAAAGAATGGTAATCAGGTTTGCCCATACATATGTACAATTCAATACAATGAAATGTGAAATACAATTATTTGTTCAAATCTCAAAGCCTATTTTTAACTTAACACCAAATTGTACCACACTGTTCGTCACGCCTATAATATCTATATTACACATACACACATTTATATATATATATATATATATATATATATATATATATATATATATATATATATATATATATATATATATATATCGAAGTATACAGATGTCCTCGTGGGAAATTACAGTGCTCGATGCTAAGCAGAGCGTTATAGATAATAACTCAAATTACTTCAAGAACAAAGTAATGAAATCTCTTACCTAAGTTTCATGCATCCTGTAATCTTCAGACAGAAGTGAAAGGATTCCTAGCAACACTCTCATTTATAAAAACATATAAATATATAACAAACATATAAATGAGAGTGTTGCTAGGAATCCTTTCACTTCTGTCAAAAGATTGCAGGAAAAATGAAACTTAAGTAACAGATTTCTCTACTTTGTATGTATGTATGTATGTATGTATGTATGTATGTATGTATGTATGTATGTATGTATGTATGTGTGTTTTGTTATTACCGTTTTCCCAGTCATGTGTATCTAATATTGAATATTGTCTCATGAAAACGTATAAAGTATCGCCACCGTCGGCATGTTCCAAACACAAAACGCGATGATACGTCATGAAAAAACCATAGTATGAAGAAGAAATGTTACTTTTTCCCTTCAACACCCCTTCCACCCTGGAGATATATTCTAGACTCAGGTTGAAAGACTGAAATAAGCTGGAGCATGGTTAAAAACACCTTTCCCTTAGTTTTTCTTGTAAAATGATAGATAACTGACGATTTCCATAAAGCATGGTGTCAACAACCTCATGCCGCCCACGCTTCTGCTATAAATGTTGCAGCTATGTTGACGTGATGCGTCTACATATCATGCATAAAATACATTGATTGTAAACAAGAAAGTTGCAAACGCCAAGTGCCGACGAGCCCCTCCCTTTCAGCAATGAATGATAAAATGTCGTTGAACCCCTCTTTCGAGGGACATGGTGTTCAAACTAAGGAACACAAACTGATAATTGTATTTTACTCACAGAGAGTTCCTTCTCGTAGCCATTGGGCTGGCTCTGCAGCATTCTCTTGGCCGATGAGGGCGTAACCCTGACGGCAGATATATCCAGTCTCTTCACCACAGTGAGCATTGAGCCAGTGTCCGTCGTTGTCTTCCTGGACGCAGACTTTATCAGTGTCGGAAACCGGCTGGCCCGCTGCCCAAAGCGAAGGTGGGCTCAATGAATCGCCGTTGAACCAACTCCACTGGCCGCTAGACCTTTTACTGACACCAATCCACGCAGGAGACTGTTTGTCTGCGAAAAACCGAAAGTATAGACTTTACATATGCATGTGTGTGTGTGTGTGTGTGTGTGTGTGTGTGTGTGTGTGTGTGTGTGTGTACATACGTATGTATGTATGTATGTATGTATGTATGTATGTATGTATGTATGTATGTATGTATGTAGGAGGTAGGTAGGTAGGTAGGTAGGTAGGTAGTAAGTATGTACGTACACGTATGTATGTGCATAAGTATGTACGTATGTATGTACGTACGTACGTACGTGTATGTATGCAGGGGTTTCATTAAGAGCCGGCAGCCGGCGAAATTGACCGGTTACTCACACGATTTCGCCGGCTACTTTTGCGGAAATTTGAACTCTTTAATAGCTAAAATATTTTGTACCTTCTGAAATGATACGGACAAGTTTCACAGGCTGTGTAATCAAACTTTTTAATGGCTTTTATTTGAAACAAAATTTAGAAGACGAGCGACTACCACGATCGCCTTGTACTACGATGCAGCACGATCTTGCGCATACTGCCTCAATAAAAATCGGATTTGAAAAGAACGATTCTATTGGCTACCTGAATTGCTGATTCCTATGTGGTGACCTTTATATACGCCCATGAAAACGGGCATACTACACCTGTCGGCCGTTTTTAGCTATCTCAAAATGGTCGATGAACAAATGAAGACGGAAGCGATAGCAAGGTCAGGCTTCGTTCTACGATCCTCGGTTTTGAAGTGGACCAAGAAACAAGAGAAGGATAATTACGTGGATTTAAACTGTTTTCGAAGGCAATGACCTGATTTTTTCTCACGAAAAAACTTCCCGATTACAGTTCGAATTTTAGTAAGCCGACGTGCGTTGCACTGCGGTAGGCTTAGATGTGAAGGTATATAACCAGCTGGACGTATGATATGTACTACTTTTCGGTCTATCGACGCCAATAAGAATGTCGCTCAGATTGGTTACAATACGATCAGACCTCTAAATTCACTTCAAAAACGATCGTCTGGTTAATCCATATATTGATTAACATACAAATTTTCACATCTTATATCAAGATTCTTACTTTGCATACCCATATAGTCAACTAACCTTTAGGGTCTTTGATTCTATTTGCAAAATATGGTAATGATTGTCCGTTTTCATCATTATTGTTTCATAAATTATCCTGTTTACCTCCCCAGTGGTATAAAAAATTTTCATCTGCAGATTTCCATACCAAACATCAAGGTTCTTAATTTTAAGCATTACATTATACATTAATGAAAAGTTTCTCATTTACTGTGCTTAAAATATGAGTGTTTCATCCAGGATGGCATCAACGAGGGGGATTTTCCCTCTTTACCAGAAAATTTCGAGGGGCATTTCACCAGTTCATGTGTTCTACGTGTACCTCTATGGTGTGACTGGCACCATTTCATTGGGGGAGTGGTCCTCCTTGACAAATAAATTGGGGGTGCCAACATTTCAACAGAGCTAGAGGGGGAATCCCCTATCCCCCTGTCTAGATGTAACACTGTATAATGTCATCTACATATCAAATTTATATCATTAATAATTATAAATTATTATAGTTTACCTGCTAAAAGCATAGAGGCTCTAAAAACGTCAGTTTTCTTTGTTCAAAATATCGTCAACATTACCACATTTTATCATTTTTAATTATGAATTTTCATATTTAGGCCTAATCCCCCAGGCAAAATGGCTTTTATGATATGAACACAAATTGCCCTGGAATACTGCTGATAATTCTCCTAAAAAAACTAGAAATTCAAGTGACTGTGAGCTGTAGTAAAAAAGTGAATTTTAGCTCATTTTTCAGGGTTTCCGGCCTTTGGCTGGGAGGGGGAACACCCCCTCCCGGACCCTCCCCGACCCGACCGCTTTGTGGTCTGGCCACTGCAAGCCGCCTACTTTTCCATCATGGCCCCCTACTTCAAAACTTAATGAAACCCCTGTGTATGTATGTATGTATGTATGAAAATAATATCTAATCCTGACAATAATGTATGTAATTAATAGAATAAATGAAATTAATAATAAAATCTGACAAAACCGATATGATAGGACAGAAAAACTGCCCCATAGAAACTTTTGGGATTCATTCCGGTCCTGGCCAAGATATGTCAAAATGAGCTATCATTATCATTAAGTAAAATTGTCTATCTCCCCGTCCAACAATATCTGCCACCGATAACTGTGAGCCGATGACGAAGAATATGACATTATTTAATGTAGTTGTAGTTTGCACATGAGAAGTGGTGAAGAATATTCCAATTGTTACAAATTGATCGACAGCTAAACGTTTTCAAGCGTTAGGATAAGATCAATACGCGATGTTTGGATTATAATATAGAAGGCAGTCGTACACGAACTAAAGATAAGCCGATAGGGTAGGTAGGTCAGGAACTTCCACTTTTTATAGTTCAGTGTAACCCATAAAAGAAAACAACAGCAAAATTCGGTAAAATCATGGGTGATTTTTGAAAATGAGAAAAAAATATGGGTCAGGAAGTTTTAAATAGGGTAAAGTCGGGTTACCGGAAATACACATTTTTTATTTGGCCTAGTAAGAGTACTTATACTTTTTACAATTAAAACGATCAGACCAATTATTGCAGATGTGGAAAGTAAAATACGCTGATTTGAAACGTCATTTAGTTTGAGCGATTTCTAGATCAAGTCTCAATCGAGCTGCGGGTACGTATGTTAACGTGATGCATGAGGGGAAAAAAAGAAACAACCAAACACCTGTAAACATTCCGCTCTGAGATGAGGAGGTATACTTAGCCAATGTGCCACCTCTCGATATACAGTCTGAGTGAGCCGCCAGCCAATGTTTTGGCTCGCTGAAGTAGGCAAAGCAGGTACCATCAACTTCTTGCCAAGTGTTGGGGATACACACACAGTAGACGGCTGCGAATATTGAAGCAGGTATACAATATTAGGCACCGCGGAAGTGCCAAAAAATGAAGCAAGAGCAAGACAGCGGAAACCGGTTGAGCCAATGTCAAACTCCAAAACGCTTTTACTATTTTACAGAAACAACGGATCAAATTGTCTTTATGGAATAGGCTAGTCTGGTTTATTTGGCTATAATATGCACCAACTTGCACATTCGTTCTCACCAGTACTTGGCTATAAAAGTGGCCCTCACGAACTAAAGAACTCGTCTTGCAATTACAAAATATTGAATACTTAACATATCTAAAATTTCATCACGTGTACGTTGATCTTTGGTGTCATCTTCTAGTCCATTCTGTGTGTCTCTCTCTCTCTCTCTCTCTCTCTCTCTCTCTCTCTCTCTCTCTCTCTCTCTCAATACTCCAACTTAAGAAAGCAGAATAATTGAGCTATTCATTATAAATTAATATTTATGAATTTATGTATTGCTGAAGCAAAATGGGCTAAAAGAACGTTGTACCAACCTGTAATGCGTATAGTGAACAGTATGAGATATAGCTGGTAATGTAACATGGCGTGTTCGTATATTGTGTTGTTCGTCGGCTTCTGGTGAAGTTCTTAATGCGGATTAATGTCACAGGTTTTCTTTAACTTGCCAAAAATTAATTCGGATTAAGAAAAATTATCGATTTTTTTCTCATACTTTTCCACTTTCGTGTGGTGCTTTGCGTAGCGTTGTTTTTGTTTCCCACGCCGAGGTAATACATCGGGATCGCATTTCAAATCCGTATAAAGCACTTCTTTCATGGTAATCAAACGCTTGTACGCTATGCAGTATACATCAAACTAAAGCTATAGCAAAGTATTGAATCGATATAGCCAAGAGTCAGGAAATTCAACACAGAAAAACCTAAAACTTTATTACTCCATCGAGATATACGAAACGGAAACAACGATACGTAACAAGAGTACAAAGGATTCTCACTGAGATAGATCGGTGAATGCCATTGGTCCACGATTTGTTCCTTCAAATAATGAAATACGCTGCCGTCCAATGAGATCACCAATAACATCATGGTCTCAGCGAAAGCACTGTGAGTTTCATTGCCTAGTGGGAAAATGACACGTGCAATTCCCAACAGTGCTGTTACTTAAATATGCAGGCGACACTTTACAATCGATATTTCCAATTAAACGATGAACTAGGTATGGTGGATGTAGTCCGCTGTTGTGACGGCAACAAATCCAAACACCACGATAGTCTGCCTGTAAATCATAAAGTGCGCCAAATACCATGAATATATTTCCGGCAAGTCAGAAGCAGATTGTGCCCACGGTGAGCTAGTTTACAAATCAACGAATAGGGAGTCCATTTGTTTCAAAAAGAGACAGAACAGGCCCCCACAGATCCCCGTTGTTTTCATAACAGAGATTGTCCCAGTTACTTTTGAAGTACCACATTTTATCTCTCAAGGGTCTATAAATTTTAAAGTCTTTCTTGCAGGTAAAATACTCCTGAAACAGGATTGAAATCTTTAAGGCTGTCCGTCACAGATTTAAATGATAAAAAAAACAAGGTGTATATATCAAGGTGTATTTAGTCGTTTATTCAAAAAGATATGCAGTAAAATATACATTGTGAAGTGTGTCACAAGATTTAGAACTTGCCTCCTGTAAAGAAACAGCACACACTGTTCACGGAAAGACAGAAGCCTAGCGTGGTCTGTTTGCAGATATGATAACTATAACAGCAGTAGTTGAAGAGGCAGCTCGTAAAGAAGTACTTTTTAACACGTAATCATTCTAGATATTTTTCAGGTAAGTTTATTTTTCCTTGTTTCCATATACAAATACTAGTCTAACATCACGTTAATTTTGAAAAAAGTAGCAGCGAAATCGAGCGCATGCTTTTGCTGTATTCGATTTGATGCGATACTACCAAGACAATATGTGTTCTTGTGGGTGAAATACTCTTGACAACATTAATCTGTCTTTATGAAGAATATCACCGAACAGTTTTCGACAAATCTCGAAGGCTGATCAAAATCCCGTGGATTTAATGACGTAAGGAAATAATATAGAGCGCCCTCTTGCGTGAACGGAATGTCAAACAAATCCCACAACTTATTTCAGCGCCAAGTTACGAGATCTTTGCTGACGTCATCGTCATGATTGAAATTGTTTGGCATAAGTTTGTAAGTTTATGTTATATCTGCAATTTAGTTTTCCGAAAAAGGGTATGTTTTTATTGAATAAAGCGTTGTCGTTATCTATGCATAATTGCGATGACGTCACTTTGTTTTCAATAAGAATATCTACACAAAAGACGTCAACTTGCGTAAAATCGCATTTCAACCTGAAATGACTGTCTATACTGAGGTTTCGTTTTAGCGCATACTGTTTATGGTGTACTTGTTGATTGTCCATCTTAGACTATCTGTGGATGTGATCACGGGTCATCTACCCTGTAATATTCATACTCGGCGTCGGGCAGAAGTTCAGAAGAAGTGAGCAGTTCGTCAAAGAGGAAACAAGCAGACTCCGTCGAAATCAAGTTATCGACATTCTGGTAATGGAAACTTTGACAGCCGTCGTTTGCAGTGCATGCGTGCGCACAGCCAACGACGGTCGAGGCAGTCGTCTGTATCAAGGGCGTGACAGCCGGTCCAACCATTCCGTCGCCTTCCTTGTAAAATAAGCCACTACGAAAGTTGGCAGTTCGCTTTATTTTGTGTGGTGTTCCTGAAGCAAAGGATAAAAAGGATAGCCATACATCACGTGACGGGAACACTGAAATTATGAAAGGTGACAGTGACTGTATAACGGGACAACAACTGCATCTTTTGACAATGTATTCATGATTTTTGATCCAGAAAGTACAGTTTCTTCTATGTTAATGTAAAGCTAACCCTGTGAACACAATGCACAATAAGTAATGTTATTTATCACATGTCAAATTGATGCTAGTTCTGATTAAAATTTTGTTGTGAACAATAATAACACTAGATCATAGACAGTAGAAGTGAATTGGACAGACTATATGGGCAAGCTGAATACCAGGCATTTCGAAACGATTTTTGGAGTATAATACTATGTTTTAAAAACAGAACAAAAAAGAGAAAACGATATAAAAATTTACAGCTAATGGAGTTTTTAAGTAAATTTTACTTCAGAAAAAGGCAAAATGCTGTGAAAACATCATTAATGTTGTGACATCCTATGTGCATGTTAGAGACGATATGGAAAAAATCTATGTCGGTTAAAAACACTTGAAAGTTTCAGTTTACAAGGACGGCCAAACAGCGGTTTGATAAATTGTACAGGGATGATATATTTATGATCAGGGGATATTTTAACGGAAATGAAATGTCGAAGGGGACAGTCGCTTGTGATAAATACTTTACACACACACACACAAAGAAACAGTCGACTGGGAATTACACTCACCTGCTGTGCAAGTCAATTCACTTTCACTGTAACCCCACCAGGTATCGTCACAATTACACACACCATTGTCACAGAATCCGTGTACGCAGCGAGCGTCTGAGAGACAGGCTGCAGAGAGAGAGAGAGAGAGAGAGAGAGAGAGAGAGAGAGAGAGAGAGAGAGAGAGAGAGAGAGAGAGAGAGAGAGAGAGAGAGAGAGAGAGAGAGATGACGCGTTACAACAAGGACTGAATGTTGTCGATGCGGCAAAGTATAACTCTTGAATTACATCCGATGTAACACCGTATTCTATTACAGACCCTCAGGTCTACAATTCTTTGCAAACAAAATCGTGTGCTCTATAGCAACGTATCGACATGCGACACTGATCCTGATTTGTTTGAATGCACCGATTAAAAGTATATACTTATAAGCCAATCTCGCGATAATATAGACGAAAATAGAAAAAAAAACATTGACTTCGAATTTCTCCCTTTACGGAGATGGGAAAAGCAAGCAGCATTATTGAAAATTAATCGTACGAGTAATTTGACCGTAAATTTCTATAAAGTCAGCCATGTTAACGTAAACGCTTGGAGGTAGGACAGTACCTCCGTCAAAGAGCGTTATTGAACTTATTGTAAATGAAGGGTTTTCTTTCGCAATGCGCCCTCTTTGCCAAGGCTCACAAAATTTCACGATAGTTGACGCGACTTCAATATGAAAATTGATCTTGAGTTGTGTAGCCGTTCTGTTTTGTTGAGAGAAAACACGGTGACACCAAATAATATTACTGATTGTAACTATCAGTTATATTCTAATCCTCCAATGGCGACGCAAGATATCCTCAGGTTTGCGTGAACGTAATTAGACTGAAACACACAATTCATATGAACTCAGCCTAACACGGACAAAATACGTATAGAAGTACAAGATGCATGTCATTTCAGTCATTTGTTAGTTACTTACCCGTGCACAGCCCGCCAACGTCTTTACCCCAACCATCCAAACACATACAACTGTTAAGGGAGCAAGTTCCATGATAGCAGTCGGCGTCGTCATCGCACACTGGATCAGGTACTGGAAAACATTACGAAAGAGAAGGCACAATTTTAAAAAATGCTTTAATATATGTCAACTGGCATCTGTGAGCATTAAATTGCTGTTTGAACATGATGGCTGATGAAAAGACTGGTTTTGACGTTTGATATCATGATCATTATTTATTCTGGAGATCTAATACATTTTCTTCTTCTCCTTTTATAAAGGGATTTAGCCTTGCTATAACAATGCATTGGGCATAATTATGTGATGTAATAGTTGAAAATTTTAGCCACGACTAATATTCATAAACTGTAAACATTAAGGTAGTGTGCCTCGGTGATAGAGAGTTAGAATCTCAAATTTAAAAAAAAAATTGACCTACAACTTGTAGGTTGTTAAATTTTCAACTGCTTAAGTTAGTTTTGTGAAAATAAGGAATTTTATTTTCCCTCATAGAGATAACACAGGGATGGCAGCTATTTTTGATGTCGAATATCGATAAAGATTTGGTAATTTGTTTGCCTAGTACCAAAATTTGCTCACGGTCACCCCTTGAAAGAGAATCATGGTTGAAAGTTTACTTGATGAAAATTTGAGCAAAAGTTCAAGTCTTTGCACACATACAGGTTGTCTTGACGCGTCGAATACAAGGTATTTTCAAATCATTTTGGCAGTAGAACAAAAATGTATTTTACAAATAGAACAAAACAGAACAAAAATATTGAAAAATACTTCACAGTTGAGGCTACTGGATTTTAAAGTCAGTCAGTATAGCAAGCATAGCATAGGACACTGATGGCGCTGTTTCAACGGCCTCCAGAACTCAGGCCCAGGCCCAACTTTAGGCATATGATATATGAAATTCACACAAATTTGAAAATCATCAAAATCATCGTTACTGGTTTTTGGTTTTACCATGTGATAATTCGATAGGATCTGTGAAACAATCAATGAAGCCATGGATGAAATTTTGCGAAATAACAGCCATACATGAACTTTTGGCGTCTGAACACGCAACACATTTTCAATATAAGCGCCTCTCTACATCTGTTATACCCACATAAGCTGTCGTAAAGGCCTACTGTACTAGCTAAAGCAACTGCTGTAAAACATCATACAATAACAACACTACGTTAACGATCAAGTAATCAGCCAAGAACATGTAATAAACCGTTGTTTTGGTAAACTTGTTCTATTCACTTTTTTGTGTTGCATGAGAAAATGTATTTCTACGGCTTGTCGTCGAAAATGAGGGCAAGTCTGTGAAGATCCGGAAACATGTAGTCACAAAGAAGAACCCGAAATTTTCTTGTAGTCTTGAGTAATAGTTTATTTTTTTCTTGACTATTACTCTAGACGAAAAGAAAACAGTATGTCGCATCGGTCCCTCTACATACACGTGTGCATGGTGTGTGCACGAAAGGGATAGCACAAAAAATTCTGCTAATTCGACGGTGTGATATATGTTGGTTTGTTTGCACAGATCGATGTACATAGAACCACCTCGATCGTTTGCCATAAGTTTGAATGGAAGTTTACTTGAACCATAACGAAGTATGTTTTTTTCTGTTAGTTTGGTGGTTTATAAGTTTGTTTCGTGGTTTTCTGTGTTCGCCCACAAACTGTGACAGGTTTGTGTTGGACTGTGAGGCTGCATGTCTTTCGGTCAAAGTGTTAAATATAAACCTTATTACA
This sequence comes from Ptychodera flava, assembly GCF_041260155.1. Lineage (NCBI taxonomy): Eukaryota > Metazoa > Hemichordata > Enteropneusta > Ptychoderidae > Ptychodera > Ptychodera flava. The sequence continues at coordinate 25,597,335 of NC_091940.1, forward strand.
TACCGGTGCAGGCCAAGGTGATCGGGTCGACTGGAACACCAGGATCGTCACAAACACACGCTCCGCTGACACACGAACCAGCCGCACAAGCTCTGTCGTCGATACAAGCTATGGGAAGTTTGAATGTAGATTAAAGCCACAGATGATAAACGTTCCTGATTTTGTTTGTTTTGTTCGTTTTTGGTTTGTTGTTTTAAACATAAATTGGCGTTATGGCTGCCATCATGTAGTTGCATTAGAGCATCATGAAAACAAAATTTCACCGCATTTTTAACACAAAAAGATCAGGTTATACCATATTATTTTGTTGACAATTTTCAAGAATATCACGTCCAAATTTATAAAGTAGCCGCAGTCTGGCGGCAACCTGTTCTTGGTCACAATACTTCGATAATGTTAAATCGATGACACATCTTACCCGGACCACGGAGCGTGCCCGGACGTAGTTTTCGATTGAATGCTTTGGCAACACTTTTCACAACACACCTGTTGAAACTGTGTTCGTCTTCTGTCCCTCTGTATGTTTGTTTGTTTGCTTGCTTGCTTGTTTTTTTGTTTGGTTATCTGATTTGTTTTATTTAATCTTACATTCATGTCGAGAGATATCAAATACATATGTGTTCAAGACATCGCCATTGAAAGGAAAACAGAGAAAGAAATACGCGATTGTTCATTTCTTACATTTGCACGTCTTGGTAGCTGGGTCAACCGTCCAGTACGACTCGCACTTACAGACTCCTGATGGACTGCATGTTCCGCGAATACACGTCGCATCCGAGCTACATATCGCTGTAAATGAACGTTGAAGAGTCAGATGTTTTGTGAACCTCGTTGTCAATACACCTGATTAATGAATGGTGTTCTTTCGAACAAAGTACTTACTTGCTAATTTTTGCTTTGTCCTTCAAAATTTTCACTTCGATGTTGACATACACAAATTAAAAATTACAGGCAAAAGTTCGGTTACTACTCCTTTAGAGGTTGTTGAAAAGGGGAAGAAATCTTCCTCCAATTAACTCTACTTATATTCTATTCAGGGTTGTTCACAGGCTGTTCACAGTCCATTTAGTACCAATCAGAGACATGACTGAAGTGCTTTTGTTTATTTGTAAATGAATGTTTTTGCTTCGTGAAACATACACGCGATAAAAAATGAGCTAAGCATCATTGAATCAGACAATAAACACATCCATTTCAAACTGGCCTTTAAACGGAAGTTCAACAACAACAAAATTTAAATTCGTGCCCATATAAAAGTCATACCCTGATATGCTTGGTGGTAGATTGGTAGATTACTGTTGATTTCGATTATTGGTTTGGTTTATTCCAAAATGCATAGGCCTCAGCCCATCGCATATTAAGGCTACAGAACACAAATCAGGAGAAAGACAAAACATGTTAACGCTATTTACAAAAGACAGCTACGAAAAACTACACAGAGAAGTATTAAATCGTTTCTCGTTGGTTAATAAAGCCATCTCTAATCTTATACGCTTTGTGAATAAATATTGACAATTTGTAAAGAACCCGATTGTTGTTACTTGCTAAGAGATTAAAAAACTTTTCTTGTGTTGGATGTATTCTGTAACCTAAAGGTATCAAATCAACTCTCAGTTCTGCGTATAATGGACAAAGTAAAACAAAGTGAAATTCGTCCTCTACTAGCGAATTTCCTATACTACTACAATATGGACAAAATCTCTGATTCGCAGGTATGGGAGGATTGCAGTGTCGTCCGGTTTCAATTTGTAACATATGGCTTGAACATCGGAGTTTGGCAAGATCAACCTTGAATTTTGGAACGTTAATACACGAAAGATAAAGTTCGGGATTGAGCATGGATTTAAAATGGACATAGCTGCGAAGACGTGGCGAATCATTGATTGACGCCGACCACTCTTGCCTATAACAATCCCGTAAACGGTCTTGAAATAGATTGAGAAATAACTTTGGATCTCCTACTCCTTGTTCAAGCCAAACGATACCAAAACCATATCGAAATAAAATCTCACGCACTTTAGTTACCCAATTCACTCTGCCTGCCAGGTCTAAATCTTTCAACATTTCGTAGCAAGCTTTTGGGTATCGGTTGTTATTCATAGCTACAAGTTTTAGCCAATAGGCGATACATCGTTTCATGTAAATACACGACAGTGGATATCTACCACATTCCCCAAGAAGTACTTCATGGTTTACACTAGAATTTACACCAAGTAGAAATCTACAAAACTTAAAATGTACATTCTCAATAACAGGTGAGTATTCAAAGCCCCAAATTTCAGCTCCGTAACAAATTACCGGAGCAACACATGTGTCAAAGAGTTTAAATGCTTGTGAGAGGGGGAGCCCTCCTAATTTCTTGAAAACAATTTCTATCTGATAAAGAGCTTTGTTTCCTTTCATGCACAGATTACTTTTAGCTGGTGACCATGAAAGTCGTGATGACATTAGCATACCCAAGTAGTTGTAATGTTTGACAACATTTACTGGAGAACCCATGTAGAACCATTTTTCATATCCCCTCAATATCCCACCGTTTCTAAATACCATGATTTTTGACTTGTCTAAATTGACCGACATGCCCCACTGATTACAAAATATCTCAAGTTTGTTCAGCTTTCTCTGTAATTTTATAGGCAAATCGGCAACATCCGTTACATCATCAGCGAACATGAGAATTCCAACGTTGTCAAAGTTCGAATTAATTGAAATCCCCCCATTTTCTATATACATATATGACGCAAGTTCGTTGATAAAAAGACTAAATAATAGAGGACTGAGCATGCACCCTTGTCTGGTTCCCACATTACAGTTAAAATAATCGGTTAGTCCGCCATTACACAGAACACTTGACTCGATGTTATTATACATGGATCTAAGGACTTTAAGTACATTCCCATGTAAGCCATAGGATATCAGTCTATGCCACAAGTACCTGTGAGTCACCCGATCGAAGGCTTTAGAGAAATCTATAAATAAACAGTACATGCGGCCTCTTCTTTGAGAAAGATACTTTTGTACAATAGACTGTAACGTGAAGATATTGTCAATCGTACTGTAGCCCTTACGGAAACCAGCTTGTGATTCAACAATGATATGCTGTTCCTCTACCCATTTGACCAGACGCTCGTTAATAATTTAGTAAACATTTTGCTCATACATGATAAAAGGGAAATGCCACGAAAATTATTGACGTCTGTAAAACTACCTTTTTTGTGAAGGGGATAAATAATACCTTTACCCCAACTCTCTGGGAATACACCTAAAGCAAGAATCAAATTAAACAGTTCACAAAAACAGTGTTTCAAGACATCATTACAGTTCTTGAACATTTCGTTCACAAGTCCATCAGGACCAGGAGACTTAGAGTTCTGTAAGGCGTCGATACACTTCGAAACTTCCCCGATAGTAATAGCTCTGTTAATGTCCGAAGAGTATTATCGTCGCAGGCAGCACAAAAAGCATCGTGGTCTGCTAAATCAAGGGCAATTTTCCGTTCAAAAACGGCATCCTGGACAACAACTGAATTATTTAGTAGCGTGTTAAAATAATCAAACCATGCATTTGTTGTGATGTTATCAGCGGTAGATACCGACTTATTGCTTCTTATTTCTTTAATTGTCTTCCAGAATTTCGTATGATCGTTCGCGTGATGTAATAAAGTGTCCCGTGTTTCTTCTTATAGTTTTCCGCTTTCATTTTACATAATTCTTTAAATAGTTTTCTGGAATCAGAGTACTTTGTTAAGTCTTCTCCCTTATTTGATTTACGAAATGTATTTAAAAGTTCGAACTTCCGGTCTCTAGCGCGAGAACACTCCTTGTCCCACCATGGTTTGTTAGAGGGTATGTCTGTTGTACGTCTCTTTCCACTTGTAGTCATCATGTCCTCCCCAGCTCTTGTGAATATATCAGTCAAAGTCGTTACAGCTTTGTTCAAATCCTTGTCCTGAACAGCTTGACTGAAAATTCTATACAAAAATTCAAAACCTTCGTCTTGTAATTTGTGTTTGAAGGAGTCAGATAAAAGCGAATTCCAACGAAATTTCTTCCATACATTGAGCTGCATAACATCTGTACTGATATCTCCGTCAGTTGTAGTGTCATACTCATTTGGAAAACAAAAGCAGCATTGAATAGGTAAATGATCGGAAATGTCTAACGTGTCAACTCTAAAGTCATCAACGAATTGAAACAAAGACGTGCTAATGATTACATAATCAATCAAACTTGCTCCGTTATTTTATAGCAGGTGTAGTCCCCTTCACTGTCACGGTAAAACGCCCGTTTACTATGTGTACATGTTGTTTATAACAGAATTCAATTAGGATTGACCAAATCTATTTACAGTCCTGTCCCGTGATTTTCTGGGTAAATCAAAGTGGTCAATTTCATAGCCAGGCTGGGAAGTACCTGTGGCATTCGTATCATCAGTAATGTGCTCATCTTCAAAATCTTGCAAGTCCCCAACTCTAGCATTAAAGTCGCCAAGAAAAATAAAATCAACATTTTCAAACTGAGAACAAATGTCCATAACACAATTTCCAAACGAATAATGCCATCTAATTCACCCTCTCTATAAATTGGGGCGCCCTCTGGTGAGATGTACACGCCACACACAATTAATCACGGGGTGTATTAAAAGCATTTCTGCTAACGAACAAAAACACAGAGTTCTCGTTATCTTTGAAAATGCGTCTTACAAAACGAGAATAAAATTAGCAACATAAATACACACACCACCAGAAAATCTTCCATAATTTCCCTTACGTTTTCTCGAGGACGAATAACATTTGTAGTTTGGCAGCCAGTCACAAAATCATCATTGGATCTTGCCCAAGTTTCTGTTATACAAGCTATAGAAAATGCAGAGAAATACTGTTTCAGTCCGATGTCATTTGTGTATTTTTTCAAACCCCTGGCGTTCCAAGCAGTTATCGAATGTGTATTTTCAGCAGTTCTTGCATGTAAGTGTTCATCTTGACACTGACTCTCACTCTGGCGATTTTTGGCGATGATAGCCTGGCCACACCACTAGATAGGAGTTAGCTCATTACTTCCAGAATCAAGTTTGTCCCCACTTGATTTCGATTATAGTGTTATGGAAATTCAATGTTTGTTGGGCCTGTCAGTTGTATACTTACGTGTCACCGGACCGATCTTGCACCATACATCCCTATTGCTATTCACACCATCACATATGCGTCTTCGCCATGTGCTTCCGTCGTCCAGGGACATGTAAAAACAGTCCTTGCTATTATCCACAGGGTCCTCGTGATTGATGTTGGTGTACTGGGCCAGAGTCGAACGGTCAGAGAGTTCCACTTGTCCGTCGACGTCAATCATGTTTTGACCTAACCATGGAACGTTGCTGTTTGGAGAGATTCGTGGACGCGTAAGTTCTCCACAAGCTTGCAATTTAACACGATTGTGGAAATAAATCTATCTAGAATTAAGAACGGTTCTCCAAGCGTCTCAATCTAGACATACACCGGGTCCTTTGAATGCAAACAAGCAATTATTCAATACACCGTTGCATCTAAAATGTTGGTAAACAGTTTCATGGGACGTTTTCATTATCAAGCTGCAGTGAAATACAAATCTGCAGCAGTGTACTGATATACATGCCAAAATTTATCTCAGCTTGTTTTCGTTGTATTTGTTGTACACAGCTTTATGCACTACTGTAACAGTAGTGTTGCAAGAATGAAACGGTTACAAATCGCTATTTTGTTCGTCATCTGTGTGATGTGACGGTGTACATGCGTTCGCTTTGATGCATACTTGGTTCGGTTACGTATCCGCCGGGACATTTACCCAGCACACTCCAACCTTTATCGTTTACTCTAGCCCTAGCACAGGTGGCCAAAAAACTATTACTGAGTTTTTCTCACTGTTTTCTCTATCATTTTCTCTCCTTTTCTTCATGCTCTGACTGATTGGAGTATATAAAATAAATGGTTTATATAACCTAACCTAGCCTCATTCATTTACACCTCCATCTTTGCAATGTAGACCACACCTTGATAAGTCCACGGATTAGCATAATTAGTTGTGTTGACTAATTAATTACAAGATGTACATATGAGAGATAAACGTCCTTGTAATGGGGTGTAAAATAAATAAAGAGTCAAGAGGCTATAGGTTAGGCTATATAGTAATTTATTTACTACGATCACAGGCGACCCATTAAGTATTACTGAGTTTTTCACAGTTTTCTCTATCATTTTCTCTTCTTTCTTCATGCTCTGAATGATCGGAGTAAAATAAAATAAATGGTTATATAACGTAACCTAGCTTCTGTGACTCTTTATTTATTTTACACTACATTACTTAATACTTAATGGGTCGCCTGTGCTACGATCAGTCAGAGCATGACGAAAAGGAGAGGGACTGACAGTGACAGAGCAAACTGAGAAAAACTGAATGATAAGGTTATTAATAGTGATTGGGCCGCCTGTGGCCCTAGTAGGTGGGTGGAAACGTCCGGCAGGTAAGTGTTCCGGGACAACCTCTAAAATATATTGAATTGAACCCATCCGTTTTGAGTACTATCATACAAAAAATGCGGAGAGATTCTCGACAATAAATTGCCCATCTTCAAAATGCAGCAATGGCTATTCAACGACAGGGGCTCGTAAGTGGCTATTAAGTCAATATTACAGCGTTTTTCTTTCTTTTTCAATGTTACAAATAAACCAGCTGAAGAGCACAACATTTGTGTAGCTGTCTTTTGTGTAGCTTGTATTGGCATGTATAGTGCGTCCTCGTAAATGTGACCTTTAGTTCCGTGACCTCTAGCCATGCCTACTTCCTGCCCTGCCCTCGCTATGCTTACTGTACTAATTTAGTACAGTAAACACAGCGACGTCTGTACGCATGGCCAGAAGGCATGGCCAGAGGAATTGGCTAGAGGTCACGGAACTAAAGGTCGTATTTACATATGATCACATTCCCCATTGAGGGCGCACTATACATGCCAATACAAGCTACACAAAAGACAGCTACACAAATGTTGTGCTCTTGAAAAAGCTGTAATATTTTCTTGAAAAAGAAAGAAAAACGCTGTAATATTGACTTAAATAGCCACTTATGAGCCCCTGTGGTCTATGCGCCCTTTAGACATGTGTACTTATGCCTGAGAACAAATTCTTCAATCTATCAGACCGTCTGTCTATCAGTTTCTCTGTCTTTGTCCGTCCTACTGTCTGTCTGTCTGTCTGTCTGTCTGTCTGTCTGTCTGTCTGTCTCTCTCTCTCTCTCTCTCTCTCTCTCTCTCTCTCTCTCTCTCTCTCTCTCTCTCTCTCTCTCTCTCTCTCTCTCTCTCTCTCTCTCTCTCGCTCTCTCCCTCTCTCTCAGATCTTACCTTGTTGAGCGGGACACAATCTCGGCGTAAATGACATAGTTTTCATCCTCATCTTCGATGTCAAGGAGACGACCGTTCACACTTGCGAACGTTAACCCGCAATTGAACCCTGCTGCAGTCCAACCAGCGTCTATGCCTAACGAAGAGTAGCAAGACCCGGTTCGTGGATTGAAAAAGGGCTCAGCCGGACCGAAATTGAGATAACCGGTGTACGGGCAAGTAGCTGAAAAAGTGAAATACATTATCTTCCACATTATTTTGGGTGACAACCCGAGAAAGATATAGAAATCTTGACCCATCTGCACTCACGAATATATAGCAAGATGATTAATGAAGACATTCGATATAAGGGTGACATGTGCGGTATACCACACGGGCGGAAAGAAAGCAAACAGTATGCCCATACAATACAATACAATACAATACAATACAATACAATACAATACAATACAATACAATACAATACAATACAATACAATACAATACAATACAATACAAATTGTGAAATACAATTTTTCGTTCAAATCCCAAAGCGTATACTTCACTAAATGCCAAATCATACCATATTATTCGTCACCCATATAACATCCAATTGCTATCTATCTACATGTATCTCTCTCTCTCTCTCTCTCTCTCTCTCTCTCTCTCTCTCTCTCTCTCTCTCTCTCTCTCTCTCTCTCTCTCTCTCTCTCTCTCTCTCTCTCTCTCTATATATATATATATATATATATATATATATATATATATATATATATATATATATATATATATATATATATATTATGAAAACGTATAAAGTATCGCCATTGACGGAATGTTCTAAACACCATATACGATGACACGTCGTTAAAAACCATAGTACGAACAAGAAATGTAACACCTTTCCATAAAACGCTCCTTCTACCCTGGAGATATATTCTAGACTCAGATTGAATGACTGAAATAAGCTGGTGCATGGTTAAAAACACTTTTCATTTAGGTCGGAGTTTTTGCCTGTAAAATGATAAATAACAGACGATTTCCATTAAGTATGGCCCTAAACAACTTTACACCTCCTACCCCGTTTCCGAGAAACATATTGTTCAAGCCAAGGAAGACAAACTGATAATTGCATTTCACTCACAGAGAATTCCTTCTCTCAGCCATTGGGCTGGCTCTGCAGCATTCTCTTGGTCGATGAGGGCGTAACCCAGACGGCAGATATATCCAGTCTCTTCACCACAGTGGGCATTGAGCCAGTGTCCGTCGTTGTCTTCCTGGACGCAGACTTTCTCAGTGTCGGAGACCGGCTGGCCCGCTGCCCAAAGCGAAGGTGTGCTCAATGAATCGCCGTTAAACCAACTCCACTGGCCGCTAGACCTTTTACTGACACCGATCCACGCAGGAGACTGTTTGTCTACGGATTAACGAAAGTATACTTTAAATTACATATGTATGGAAATGTTATATTTTCGTATATATATGTATTTATATATGCATGTATCTATGCATCAATATGTATCAATGCATGTGTATCTATGCATGTGTATGTATTATGGATGGATGAATGGATGGATATATGCATGTACGTATGTATGTAAGTACGAAATAATATTATATAATCCGGACAATGATGTTAATAATCGATAAAATAAATGATATAATTAATAGAATAAAAGATGAATCAATTCAGTAACAAAGAATTCACAGATATGACAGGATATGGAAACTGGCCCACTGAAACTGCCCAACAATATCGTTCACCGATAACTTTGGGCCGATGACGAAGAATGGAATTCTTTCCTGCAATTATAGTTGTAGAGTGGACAGCAGAAGTGGTGAAGAATAATTCCATAGTTAGTTTTATATTGTCGTTACAAATTTATCGATTTCGAACCCTTAGCTAATAGGATGGGTCGGTCAGGACAAAATTTAAATCTAACTTTTTATTTTTTTAATGTGACCCATCCAGAAAACCAGCAACATTGGGCAAAATAATGCATGATTTTTGAAAATGAGAAAAAAATAAGGGTAGCAGAGTTTTAAATAGGGTTGGCCGGGTTACCAGAAATAAACATTTTTTTGGCCCAAGAGTATCCATACTTTTTACAATTAGAAAAACCATTGAGAAACGATCTGACCAAATATTGCAGATTTAGACAGTAAAATAACGGTGGCATGGAACGTCATTTGGGTTTGAACGGTTTCTAGAGCACGTGTCGATCGAGTTCCGAGTACATATCGACATTGGAGTACATGATACAAGAGGGGGAAGAAACAACCAAACACCTGTAAAAATTCCGCTCTGAGATAAGGAGGTGTACTTAGCCAATGTACCACCTCTCGATATACAGTCTGAGTGAGCCGCCAGCCAATGTTTTGGCTCGCTGAAGTAGGCAAAGCAGCCGCCATCAACTTCTTGCCAAGTGTTGGGGATACACACACAGTAGACGGCTGCGAATATTGAAGCAGGTATACAATATTAGGCACCGCAGTGATCAAAACAATTTAGGCGGGAGCAAGACTATTTTAACCGTTTGAGCGCCAAAGTCAATTTTTGTCACCTTTAGAAAATATACTGCAGTCAATCTTTTCAGATTTTTGTCAAAATTTTGATAACAAACTGTAACCAATAAAATGTGATGTCCATTTGGTCCAATGTTATAAAAAATTACAGAAAAATTCATAAAATTGGTAAAAATGTTGCACTAAAATTTTGGTGGGAAAAATTACATCACTCAAAGCGTTAAAGAAACAAACAAATTTCGTGAATTCGCCAGTCTGATTTATAATATGTATCACCCTGCATATTCGTTCTCATCATTGCTGTACAAAATAAGGCCCTTATGAACTAGAGAACCCGTCTTGCAATCACAAATATTGAATATTTAACCCTTTGAGTGCTGTAATTTTTCCCACCAAGATTATACTAACATTTTATCAATTTTTATGAGTTTTTCTATGATATTGTTTATAATTTTTGACCAAAAGGACATCACATTTCATCGGTTACAGTTTTTATAGAAAATTGACAAAAAGCTGAAAAAAGTGACAAGGGTATATTTTATAAACGTGTCTAAAATTGACTTTGGCGCTCAGAGGGTTAACATATCTAAAATCCTATCACGCGCACGGTGACTTTTGGTCTAATCTTCCAGTCCCCCCTTCTCTCTCTCTCTCTCTCTCTCTCTCTCTCTCTCTCTCTCTCTCTCTCTCATCAATGGTTTATTCACTATAAATGAGTATGTATGTATTGCTGAAGACATTGGCTCAACGAAATGGGTTAAAACTGTTCAAATAAATGTGATACTTACCTGTAAAGCGTATGGTAAACAGTATGAGATATAGCTGATAATGTAACATGGCGTGCGCTTATGACGACTTTGTTGTTCGTCGGCTCCTGGTAAAATTCTGAACGTAGATTCATACCACAGGTTTCCTTTAAATCGCCATCCATTTAGTCGGATTCAGACAATATATCGATTGTTTTCTTCATAGCTTTGCCACTTTCATGTCGCTGTGCTACCGTTGTTTTGTTACCAGCGCTGAGGTTACCTTGGGATAGCATTTCAAATCCATATAAAGCATAACTTCTTTCATGGCAACCAGACGCCTGTAAGCTATGCCGTATACATCAAACCAAAGCTGGCAAAGTCTTGAATCGATAAAGCCAAAAGTCAGGAAATTGAACGGACACAGAAAAAACTTAAACTTTAATACGCCGTTGGAAAATAAGGGAAATGTGTACGACAATACGTAATAAGACGTAATAAGACGTACGCTTCGCCCAAGGATTCTCACTGAGATAGATCGGTGTAGATCATTGGTCCATGGTTTGTTTCTTTTACAAATGAAATATGTTATGATCCAATGAAGTCACCAATAAAAATCTTGGTCTCAGCGAAAGCACAGTGAGTCTTATTACTTACCGGAAAAATGCCGTGTGCAATTCTCCACAGTGCTGTTACTCAAGTATTAAGGCGACACTTTGCAATCGATATCTGAAATTAAACTATAAACTAGGTATGGTGGATTTAGTCCGTTGTTGTGACGGCAACACATCCAAACACCATGCACGATAGTGTCAGTTCTTACAACGCTTTGGTGTACGGTACCATCTTCTGCGGAATCAAAAAAAACAAACGAACGAGAATTGTCGCATGGTACTGTTATAGTTTAACGGAACTTTGCATATAGCTCATAAACTTAGATTTGGAATTCCAAATCACGTTTTGGATTTACTACATGAATAGTTTTATCAATAGAGAGAAACCATCGTTGCAAAAATATCATTTCAGTGACACCGCTCTGGAAATATTGTATATCGAACAAAACTTTTAAAGCGGGGGTCCTCAATTCCTGGTTCTCGCACCAGTAATTGTTGACTTTGATTCTGTGCTCTTCTTTGAAAGTTTCGCACATTTAGTCAATTTGCTCAAATATTAAGCTTGTAAAAACCATACAACGCCCGAATGCCGTACCACGATTTCACAATTGATAAACAGGCTTGTCACGATTACAAGCAAAAGGACATTATTGGCTCAAATTCCGTTATTTGCTTACTATAGGCAAGTAATCAGAGGTTACAAAATTCTCTTCAACCTTCACCTGCAAAGGGAGAGGAGACTGTTGATAGCTAATACATTGGCTTTATTGCAAATATCACAGATTGAAAAGGTGGACAAAACACGTTCATTGCGAAGCGAAGTTTCTGCATTTCCTTGTGATGCAGAACGTGTTTGCCTGCAAATATTGACAATGATTACATTTCAAGAGTCAGAGCATATATAATGCTGAAATTCTGTGTTTCTCTCAACTTTACTCACTTAGTTTTCGTATACTTTCGAAATGTTAATTAGTTACGGCTACTAGGTGTGTAATGTTACGGCACTCATTGAAAAAGTTTTCCAGCGGTCCTCATCCAGACCAAAGATGATATGGCTCATAGGGTATTTTTCCAGTGGCACCGCTTTTTCATAAAACACGTGACCGCATGTGCGATCGGGTGATACAACTGCAATATTTAGTGATTTTCGTTAGGCTGAGGTGACGTTGGGTGCAGGTGGCGATAACAAATTGTCGCCTCTCGCCGCAGCGCTGAAAATATCAAGAGATCGCGGAAGCAAAGTTCTTTATCTTCTTTTTAAAAAAACTTCATTTATCTAGTTGAATTGCGAACGTATTTGAAATTTTTTTCTGATGTAGAATGCTTTACATGATTTTTACAGAAACTCTTTCACTTACTTATCGAAAATATGAGTAACCTAAGTGTGTTTGCTGAGGATTCGTTTCGGACAGTAGATGTTTTGCATGATTGATAAAACTTTCGGAACATTTCGCACAGCAAAATTTTGATACAATATACCATGCATAGAATATAAAACGAATACCAATCGAAAGATACAGAACATTCTTGTCTTGAAGTGTGAAGTCTTGGTTTGCCAGTTTAAAGTCATTCAAGATAACTGCAAATAGGCCCCATATGGGCCGCTATATAACGTCTGAGTGTGTATGTTCAAAATTTAGGACCTTCGACCAATATTCCGTAATATCATTCCATGTGGACAAAGGCAATAATCGTATGTATTATTACTGGTCCTTGTATATTTTGGCATCTATTTATTTGTAAAGGTAAAATTTCGGGTGGTTATCCGAAAACTGTCAAACTAAATATGTACTAGTAGTATGTTAACAACTACAGGAAGCGAATCATCATTTTGACAATTTTAATTTCAACTAATAGTGACGCCGAATAAAACATTTTTGAAATCCATAATGCTTCAGAAAGAAGAACTGCGCATGCACTTCAACAAAATTGCGTTATACATCATTTTAGTCTCTCTATCACATGTGCGTGATTGGGGACGACTTTGGTCTCGGATGTGTTGGTTGTGGTACCGCTGTACACCAAAACTACTGTGGAAAAACCTAGCATTACATGAAATACGAGACGCGCTTGACTATCTTCACTCTGTTGGACCAAAGAGAGCGAATATTAACCCACAACTCCCGTCATTTCACTTCAATAAAGCAAATATCGCCCTGTGGAAAACTTTCGTCACCTCGACTGCAACTGAAGAGTGACATATCTACGATCATGCAGTACGCAAGATGCGCCATGCGTTATCTGCCACCAATTTTGTCGACAAATTGGTCACTTGCTTATAAGGGGAACTTAGGGAAACCTGAATACAACAACAACAATTAGTCCGGGTCAGTATACTTATCCTCGTCGATTAAAGATTTTTAAAAAGCATGGCGCCCTGTAGCTATGTCTGAAATATTCATTATTGAAAAATCAATGCACATACTCGCTCGTTGTGTTTTTGTCCTTCTCCCTCGGGGAAAATGCGAATCCGTGACGTCACAACGACTTCATCTATTCTCGTTGGCACAACGAGCTGTTCAGTTTGAATTCTCCAAGCGGCGTGTAAGACCCATGCACAGTAAAACACTTGAAATTTCCGAAAACAAATCGATATTTACGCTCTGTACATTGAAATTAATGTTGTAGAACATTCATCGGAAAATTATCCACTGAGTATGATGTAATACCCACTGAGTAACACTCAACCTTTAGAAGGGGTGAGTATTCAGATAGAGTGGCAGACACACAAGGCATGAGTGCTTACTCCTCGTGGCAATGAATCATGCTTCATTTCATATGTATGATTGTATCAGAAACTTTTTAAAGTATCATTTATCGACTATATCTGTAAACAAACAAACAAAACAACAAACACTGTTCTTTATTGACAAATATAAACACAAATACAACTCTTATTGGTTCCTTATTGTATATAGAAATAATCATATATAACAAATAAACAAACACGCATAAACAAACAAACAAACAAACAAAGAGCCAGAGTTCCCTGTGATTGAACTTCACTTTATTGACAGCCATTTCCACTTTCATTTCATCCTCGTCGTCGTAACTGTCATTACTGTTCTGCAGCATGTCATCGCTGAAGGTTGTCCAAGTCTCTCCATTCCCATCCCCAAGACAACGACAAAGTGGTTTTTGGTTTCTTGGCAACCGTTGCGGCTGCTGCCATAAAGTTGAGGGATTGCTGGATTGCCAAAATAGCCAATATTTAGACATTTAGCAGCTATTAAGCTACGAGGGTTTGTAGCATCGACACTCAGGATATTAGCAGCTCTCCAGCTATTATAGTTGGATCACCGAAATAGCCGACTTTGAGATATATAGTCGCTATTCAGCTACAAGGGTTTACAGCAATGACTCAAGGAATAATTCGCGGCTATTCAGCTATTATGTTCGGGACCTCATGATTGAAACAATAATAGCTGCCTTGGGGATGTTGAGCAGCTATTCAGCTATTCTACTTTGATACTAAAGTCCCTGGCTATTCGGCTATTCTACTTTGATATGGTCCCTGGCTATTCGGCTATTCAAGATAATAGCTGTTTTAGTCGCCATTAGCCAATGTTAGACGGCTATTAGCTGGCTATCAGCTATTTTCTTGTGAATGTTATTCATGCACAAACAGTGTCATTTTTTTCGTATTATACCTTGGCTGCAAACTCATATTAGCACCATTCACGTTTGCACATGCCAATGAGGTTAAATACAATTCGTAAGTGTAATTTCTGATACTTTTATTACATTGTCAACATTTGCTCACGACTTTTGGAAACTACACTCTCTTTCTAACTCGAGAACTCTTGTAATGCGATTATTTTTGCAATGCGATACTTTTACATCACATCTTTCTTATTTTTACACTGCAACGGCCGATCTGTGTGATCTCACAACTGCTTCTCCGTTGAATTTACTGGTCGCGGTTCTTTGTCTGATTTAGCATACCTTTTTTAATCAGTCATTCGTGTTTATCCCCGGGATAAGTAGCTGTTAATAAAGTTAGCAATAAACATTGCCAATATTCTCATGTACACTGTATCTTTTGACTGGATTCTACCACGGTCCCTGTAGAGGGATCGTGATTCTACCCTTCGGTAATAACTTAAAAGACAATATACAAAATAATTACCACGATCGCCATTTCCTCTGTAAAGCCCGGCCCGACATGTACAGTGCCATACACAAAGGAATCAGATATTGCTAAAGCAACCTGACATTTGCTATGACCTCTACAGTTCTACTCATATTCTCGCATATCATGTGTATGACCTGCGTAGCTGTAAGATGATTATTATCGTCCAAACGCTTGTGTAACTTCAAAACAATCTACGATTTTTACTGCACATTTTGTCTAACCAATTCAACGGATTGTGATCTGTTTGAACAGCAAATCCCTCCCGTATAAGTAAGGATTCAAGGTTTCCATAGCCCAAACAATGGCTAAACACTCTCTTTCTATGGTTTGGTAATTTCTCTCCCTGGGAAAGGTTTTCAGCTTATATGCTAAACCAGATGTTTATCTCCATTGTCATCATACTGACACAAAACTGCGCCAATTCCATGATCAGATGCGTAAGTCTGCATTACAAATGGATTATTATAGTCTGAAAGTGCCAGAACTGGTGATGAAGCTAAAGCGTCTTTCAACTTCTTCAAAGCACCCCACAGCTCTGAGTCCATCGTACATTGGCCGGGATATTTTCACATGTTAACTCAGTCGATGGGGTTGATGGGGTCGCAATTTCAGAGAAGTTCGGGATAAACTTCCTGTAATATCCTGCTAATCCCGAAAATGATCTCATGTCACGCTTTGTCTCTGGTGTTGGATAATTGACAGCAGCGTTAACCTTTACTGCCCTCGGTTTTATTTTCCAACTCCCAACACCATAACCTATAAAAGAAACCTCACTGCCACCAAGATAGCATTTAGTTGGTCTAGAAGTTAGTTAGGTAACCAAATATTTGCCATTATCTTTCTATAAATGGTCTTGCAGACCCAAGTCATCCATGTGTGCTTACATTTCTTATCCATTAGCCTCTGAAAAGTGGCTGGCACATTTTTCATCCCAAATGGCATAATAGTAAACTCATACAGTCCAAAAGGAGTGGTAAAAGGAGACTTCTCCCTTGCACTCTTGCTGAGGGGAATTTGCCAGTATCCCTTTGTGAGATCGATAGTCGAGATATAAATCAATCCAAGAATTTCCTCAATCAATTCATCTGGTGTAGGCATAGGGTATGCATCAGATACTTTAACTCTATTGCGTTTCCTATAGTCAACACAAAATGTAGCCCCGTCATCCCTTTACTTGTCAAAACAATTGGCGATGCCCAAGGACTTTTGATTAAGTAATAATTCCAGCATTCAGCATTTTCTGCAGTTCATCCTTAACTGTCTGTTTAGCTGCCTGAAGTAGATCATATGGCTTCTGACAAACTTGGTTTTTGGTCAGTATTTGTAACATCGTGTTCTACCCAATCAGTACAACTAGGTACATCAGTTAAAACATCACTGTACTCTTGCAGTAAGCATGACGGTTCCACTCGTTGATCTGCAGTTACCGAATCTGCAATTACTAGTAGGTAACCTAAGCAGGTTTATCGTATCAACATGCTGAGAGCATGGAGAGAGAAAGAAACCGATGTATTTTTATTTAGTCAACACTGTTGATGCTGTTTTTAAAAAGGACATAGAATACTCTATGTACTTTACATGCTAAGATCAAATAGAGAGAGACTTAGACAGATGTACTACATCTGTCTAAGTCTCTCTCTTTGATCTTAGCATGTAAAGTACATAGAGTATTCTATGTCCTTTTTAAAAACAGCATCAACAGTGTTGACTAAATAAAAATACATCGGTTTCTTTCTCTCTCCATGCTCTCAGCATGTTGATACGATAAACCTGCTTAGGTTACCTACGGCCACCTCACTCAATTTCATAATCAACGTTTGAGACTTTCCTCACCACAATGAATGGTCCTTGCCACTGATATGCCGACTTATGCGTGGAGGAATGTAAGAGTACAAGTACTTTACTGCCATTCTTAAAAGAACATTTCCTTGCTCCCCTATCGTACCCCCTTTTTGCCATGCTTGAGCTTTTGCCATGTTCTTCTCGATAATTTTTCTCATGTCTGCAAGTCTTTCTGGCATCAGTATTATGTATTGCGCCGAATTTTCCTCCTGTGAACTTTTCTCCACCCACTGGTCCTTGATAGCGAGTGGTCCACTAATATTTCGACCATACATTAACTCAAAAGATGAGAAACTAAAACTTTGTTGTGGTACTTCTGTGTACGCAGAAAGAAGGCACGGCAAATATCAGTCCAATTCCTTCGAGTTGTCTGCTACAAAACAGTGTAACATAGCCTTCAGGCTTCATGGAATCTCTCAGTGAGCCCGTAGTATTGTGGGTGATATAGGCTGGTTTTTATATTCGAGATATTCAACTTAGCACACATATCATTCATAAGTTGCGACATGAAGTTTGTACCCAGGTCTGTCAGAATTGCACCGGGTAGCCCCATACCACTAAAAACTTCTGTCAATGCCGTAGCAACAGTTTCTGCCTTCCGGTCTGGAATAGCCAAGGCCTCGGGATACTGAGTTGCATAATCCAAAATGACAAAAATAAACTTGTTTCTGTATTGAGTTCTTTTTAAATGTTCTTTAATACTTTAGAAGTGACGTCATCACTTTTCTCATGATCACTGGTGTCACTCTGGTCTGATGAATTCTCATCAAACGGTTTGCCAAGGGCTGATGCATCATGGGAGGTATCATAATACTCACTCCCACTGTTTACATCATCCGCTTCACAATTGTTTGAATTGTCCTCATCAAAGAGACTAGAGATACCCAGTGAATCATCGTGATCGTCACGTGACCGATTTACCTCTTGGATTTCATTGACCTTGTCAATGTGTTCTGAAGCACTGTTACTTTCATCAGATGATTCTACTTCCTCATCGAAGTCATCAACTATTTGTTCTGCACCAATGAGAGTTGGCAATTCCTCGACTGGTATTGCTCTCACGCCAAACACCATTTCTTTTCGCTTAAGTACAGCTTTAAATTCGTCTTGTGCTTTCTTTTGACGTCTTGTGACCACTAATGCACTGTGATCCTGCGAGGCAAGCGCATCCTCACCTAGAAGAATGTCCTTAGTTTTATAATTCCATATCCCTATACGTAAAAGTCCAGAGAAACTTTCACTTTCAATGTGGGCTTTGACAACAGGTGCTTCATGCACTGTTTCATCATTGGATACTTTTGCATAGTATTTGTAATCATAAACAATATTTTTTACACTCTTGCTACGACTAAAACGCCTACTGACCCTTTGCACTGGTATCCAAAATTGTATGATATATGTCCCACATTTCGCTGTTTGGAGACAGCTGTTACAAACATGGTCTGAATCTAACATGTCCAAAAGCTTTCCCTTCAGTGATAAAATATAACCAGCATATATTTCCGACAAGACCGAAGAAGATTGTGTCCACAGTGAACTATTTTACAAACCAGCGTATTGTACGGAGTCAGTTTCTTTCAAAAAGATACAAAACAGGCCCCTACAGAACCCCGTTATTTTCATAACAGAGATTGGTCCCAGTTTCTTCTGATGTACCATATTTTATCTCTCAAGGGTCTTTAATTTTAAAACGTCGTTCTTTAAGGTAAATACTCCTGAAACAGGATTGAAATCGTAAAGGTTGTTTGAGATTTAAATTAAAAAACAAGGTGAATATAACAACGTGTATGACGAAGGTTAGTAGTTTTTTAAAAAGATATGCAGTAAAATATACATCGTGAAGTGCGTCTCAAGATTTAGAACCAGCTTCCTGTAAAGAAACAGCACACACTGTTCACGGGAAGACAAAAGCCTGGCGTGGCTTATTAGCAGATGATAATTATGGTAGCTGAAGAGGCAATCTGATTAAAATCATATGTAGAGTACGGCGACGTCTACTTACACATACGCGGTATCTCTTACTGTCGCCTCTCACTAGTGCCGTTATTTTCATAACAGAGAGAGGTGAGAGGCGACAGCAAGAGAATACCGCGTATGTGTAAGTAGACGTCGCCGTACTCTACATCTGATTTTAATCAGATTGCTGAAGAGGCAGCTTGTAAAGAAGTACTTTTTAACCGGTAATCATTGTATATATTTCCCAGGTAATTTCATTTTTCTTATGGCCATACACAATATAGATCACGTTATTTTTCAAAAAGAAGTTAATCGAAATCTAGTGTGTTTTAGCTGTATTCGATTTAATGCGATACAACCAGGACAATATATGTTCTTGCAGGTGAAACATCCCTGAAAATAGTAAAGCTGCTTTTATGAAGAATATCACCTAACACTTTTCGACAAAGCTGGAAAGCTGCTCAAATTCCAATGACTAAGTTGCTTCTACCTTGACAGCCGAAACTTCTAAGAAAGAGAATTGTGTGAAATACCAACGCAAGGTCATAATATAGAGTGCCCTCTCGTCTGAACGGAATGTCAAAACAAATCCCGCAACTTATTTCAGCGCCAAGTTACGAGTTTGTTGTTCTCCTACTCGATAGGAATGTACCATGACTTTTTCCTTAGCCCTTGAAATCTTCACCAGGTGCAGTGTCGCTGATGACCTCTCACCTCACGCCTTATGTCACTTTTCTCCCCTCCCCCTCCCCAAAACCTCGACGACGTGGAAACCTGCGGCAACACCGATAGTAAATCAACAACTTTATCGTTGCCTTATGTTATGGCTGACGATTTAGTATTACGAAAAAGGGCATTTTTATTGAATAAATCGTTGTCTATGCATAACTACGATGACGCCACTTTGTTTTTAATAAGAATAACTACACAAAAGACGTCAACTTGCGTGAAAACCAATTTTAACATGAATTGGCTGTCTATTCTGGGGTCTCATCTTAGCACCTATTGTTTATTGTGTACTGCTTGATTGTCCATCTTAGACTATGTGTGGATTCGATCACGGGCCATCTACCCTGTAATATTCATACTCGGCGTCGGGCAGAAGTTCAGAAGAAGTCAGTAGTTCGTTGAAGAGGAAACAAGCAGACTCCGTTGAAATCAGGTTATCGACATTCTGATAGTGGAAACTTTGACAGCCGTCGTTTGCAGTGCATGCGCTCGCGCAGCCTATGATGGTCGAGGCAGTCGTCTGTATCAAGGGCGTGACGGCCGGTCCAACCATTCCGTCGCCTTCCTTGTAAAATAGGCCACTACGAAAGTTGGCAGTTCGCTTTATTTTGTGTGGTGTTCCTGAAGCAAAGGATAACAGATGATGATAAGCCGTCCGTCACGCACAGTTAACACCAGTTATGAAACAATGAGTTATTGACAATGATGCATTCATCATTTTTGACCCAGAAAGTACTGTTTCTTCAATGTTAATGTAAAAGCTACCCTTGTGAACACAATGCACAATAAGTTATGTTATTTCTCACCCGTCAAATAGATGCTAGACCTGATTAAACTTCTGTTGACAACAATAATAACATTAGACCACAGACAGTAGAAGCGAACTGGACTGACTATATGGGCAAGCTGAAAAACAGGCATTTCGAAACGATTTTTGGAGTAGAATACTATGTTTTACAAATAGAACGAAATAAGTGGAAACAACATCAAAACTTACAGGTAATGGAGTTTTCATATAAAGTTTACTTCTCAATCAGCAAAAGGCAAAAAGTTCACTTCATTTTGTGACATCCTATGTGCATGAGACGATGTAGAAAAATCTCTAGGTCGGATAAAAACACTTGAAAGTTTCAGTTTACAAGGACGGCCAAACAGCGTTTCGATAAATTGTGCATAATAAATTCATGATCGGAGGATATTTTTACACAAAAAATGAATGTTGAGGGGGACAGTCGCTCGTGATAAATAATTCACAAAAAACAAAACTAAACAAAAACAGTTGGTTGACTGGGAATTACACTCACCTGCTGTGCAAGTCAATTCACTTTCACTGTAACCCCACCAGGTATCGTCACAATTACACACACCATTGTCACAGAATCCGTGTACGCAGCGAGCGTCTGAGAGACAGGCTGCAGAGAGAGAGAGAGAGAGAGAGAGAGAGAGAGGAGAGAGAGAGAGAGAGGGAGAGAGAGAGGGAGAGAGAGAGAGGTAGGGAGGGAGAGAGGGAGAGAGCATTATAACAAGAACTGAATATTGTCGGTGTGGTGACGTATACCTTGGGAATTACAATCGATTTAACACCGTATTCTATCACAAATCCTAAGGTCTACAATTCTTTTTTTTATAATATTTTTATTTTATTTATCAATAACAAAGACAAAGACTGGCAAAGGCTGTTACAAAAGTCTAAACCAAAGGCAAAAAGGAAAAACTACAGATACTGCAAGGACAATATTTAAAATGGATACATTCATTGTACAGAGCTGGGTTCATTTTCAGAGAGATAGGAGGAACTATGCGGCAAATTCCTTCCATTTATCTTTATAAATAGACACTGTGTTCTTTCTTGTTGAAATAAAAAATGCTAGTCTTTGAATATGTTTGACTGTAATTCTCAATATCTGAAACGTTGGTGCTTCTTTTTTAAGTTTACAGTCATAAATATACTTTTTGTACACCAGTACTATGTTATTGAGTAAATCTGACCAATTGTTTTCACCGAAAATAATCTGTCTTTGTGTTGGATTGTTTGGACTATTTAAAGTTGCGTGCCATAATTTGCACATATCTTTCCATACACTTTTAACAATGTCACATTCCAAGGTCTACAATTCTTTGCAAACAAAATCGTACGCTCCACATATCGATACTTATCCTGGTTGGAATGCACGGATTAAAAGTATACAATATGAGCCAATTTCACGACATAATAGACGAAAATTGACTTCGACAATTTCAGGCTTTTCGGAGATGGTTGAGCAGAAAAGCAAGTAGCATTCTTAGAATTTAATCGTACGGGTAAGTCAGCCATGTTATTAACAGAAACACATTGCTTGGAAGTAGCACTGTCCCACTGTCAAATACCATTATTGGACACAGTATTCACAAGACGAAGGGTGTCTTTCACAATGCGCCCTCTTTGACAAGGCTCACAGCATTTCACAACCGGAAACTGATCTTGAGTTGTGTAGCTGCCGTTCTGTTTTGTTCAGAAAACACCAGGTGCCGCCAACTGGTAGATTTCATCAGTTTCGCAAAATCATCACAAAACATGTTTTGAAGGCTGATATACCGATTTTACTTTTTTTGACCTTGACCTAAAATTTGGAGGGGAAATTAGAGCTGTTCGTAACTGCCCTCCCACTAGCATACACGGGAAAAATAAAATGCCCTCCCACTGAATTTTGACGCCCACAGCCCTCCAGTATCTATGGTCTGCCCGCTCCCCACTCCCCACAACAATTCAAGCTCCCCACTGCCCTCTCCCCACTACTGACATTCCCCATTGCCCACTTAATGTCCTCTAGGCAATCAAAGACAGCGCAAAACCTTGAAAGCAGATAGTACTAATACCTTAGAACATTGCGCCCCTCTAAGTTAGGCGCTTATATCTCCCCACAAGTTCTATCAAGCACGACTTTCCCCTCCCTCTCCGTATTTTCCGTTACCCACTGTCAAAAATATTCTGCCCGACCACAGAAAAAATGAAATTTCTTCCCCGCCCACAGTAAATACTAACTTTTTCTCCCTGCCCGCTGATTAGTTTTGAAATTTGCCCGCCCGCTGAAAAATTGCGCACGAACACCTTTTTGCACGAACAGCTTAGTTGGCGGCACCTGAAACACACGGTGGCACCAAAGATTATTACTGATTGTAGCTATCAGTTCTATTCAAATCCTCCAATGGCGACGCAAGATATCCTCAGGTTTGCGTGTACGTAACTAGACGGAAACACAAAGTTCATATGAACTCGGCCGACAAAATACGCATGGAAGTACAAGGTGCGCGTCATTTCAGTCATTTGTTAGGTACTCACCCGTGCACAGCCCGTCACCGTCTTTACCCCAACCATCCAAACACATACAACTGTTCAGGAAGCAAGTTCCATGATAACAGTCCGCGTCGTCATCGCACACTGGATCAGGTACTGGAAAATATTAAGAAAGAGAATGTACAATATAAAAATGTTTTAATATATGTCAACTGGCATAAGTGAGCATTAATTTACTGTTGGAACACGATGACCGATAAAAAGACTGGCTTTGACGTTTGATATCATGATGATTATTTATATTTTTATAAATTTTTATTATGATGATATTTATTTATTATTATGTTTCATAACAACGCATTGCATATAATATGCGATGTTATAGTTGACGAATAAATCTCGTCAGGACTAATATTAAATTGTCAACATTAAAGTAGTATATGTCCCGGGGACAGATAGTTGGACTCTCAAATTTTAACATATTCTTTTGGCTTACCAGTTGCAACTGCTGTGAAACGTCAGACAAAAACAAAACTACGTTACCGACGATTAATAAACCGTTGCTTTGGTAAACTTGTTGCATTCAAAAGAGACCATGTCTCTCAGTAACTTTTGTGGGCATAAAAAGACAAGAAAAAATCTCACAGACTGGTGTAAGCTTTAAGAAAATGGCGGAACGTTTTTGTGTTGCAGCATGACAACATTTCTCTGTTTTCTCGTCGTAATGAGGGCAATGCCGAGACGGTCCAAAAACATGTAGTCTTCAAGCAAAACATGACATTTTCTTTATATCTTGAGTAGTAATTTCGTTTTCGCCTTAAATACTGTAGACGAAACGAAAACGGTCTGTAACAATGCGGTGCCTCGACATATATTTGTGTGCACTGCAGGGACAGCACAAACTTTCTCCTAATTTGAACTGTGGTGTGTGTTTGTTCGCACATATTGAGGTACAAACAAGTACCTCATGGTTTTCCATAAGCCTTTGTTTGAATTTGTTGAATTTGAATTGATTTATCATAAATCTCAATTTCTATGTGAAGCACATATGTTGGTTTTTCCGTTAGTTCGGTGGTTGATTGGTTTGTTTTGTTGTTTTCTGTGCTGGCCCACAGACAGAATTAACCAGCTTGTGTTGGACTGCGAGGCTGCATGTCTTTTCGTCAAAGTGTTAATATCTAGACCTTATTACATACCGGTGCAGGCCAATGTGATCGGATCGACTGGAACACCAGGATCGTCACAAACACACGCTCCGCCGACACACGAACCAGCCGCACAAGCTCTGTCGTCGCTACAAGCTATGAGAAGTTTGAATGTAAGTAAGATTACATCCACAGATGATAAAAGTTCTTTTGTTTTGCTGATGTAGTTACATTAGCGTCACGAAAACAAAATTTTACAGCATTTTTAAATATAAGAGGTTGGGTTATGTCTCATTATTTTCTTGACGATTTTAGGAATATCAACGTTCTTATCTATACTGAAGCCACAGTCTGCTGACACTCCATGCATGCTCACAACAACTGCACTTCGATTATATATCTTCCCCGGACGAAGTTTTCGATTTAACCCTTTGGCGATAGCGATTTACAACACACCTGTTGAAAACGTGTTCGTCTCTCTGGCTCCCTGTTCGTCTACCTGTTTGTTTATTTGATTTGTTTTTATCGAATCTTCCATTCATTTCGATCGACTCCAGTATCGGCTACATATGTTCAAGACACCATCATTGAAAGGAAAACGGAAGGTAATACGCAATTAGATAGAAGTTCATTTCTTACATTTGCACGTCTTGGTAGCTGGGTCAACCGTCCAGTACGGCTCGCATTTGCACACACCTAATGAACTGCATGTTCCGCGAATACATGTCGCATCCGAGCTACATATCGCTGTAAATGAACGTTGAAGAGTAGAATATTTTGTGAATACTTGAATCATATGGATGGTGTTCTTTCGAAAACAGCACTCACTTTCTAATTTTTGCATTCGCTTTGTGATTGACATACAAATAAAAATAGTGAAAAATCATTTAAAGTTCAGTTACTGGCCCTCTAGAGTTGGTTGAGAAGGGGAAGAAATCTTCTTCCTATTAACTCTACTATCATTATATGAAGGGGTGGTTCACAGTCCATTTAGTACCAATCAGAGATATGATTAAAATGATTTTGATTCTGTAAATAAATGTTTTTGCTTCGAAACATACACGCCAAAAACATGAGCAATGCATTTTAAATACAAACTCGTCCATTTTAACTTGCCTTTAAGGCGAAGTTCAAAAATAAAATTTACACGGTTACGTACGTAAAATTCGTATAATACGCAAGAAATGCCAGATGATAGATTGCTGTTGATTTCGATTATGGTGTTAAAGAAGTTCAATGTATCTTGACCTGTCAGTTGATAAGTATACTTACGTGTAATTGGACTGATCTTGCACCATACAGCCCTATTCACACCATCACATGCGTATCTTCGCCATGTGCTTCCGTCGTCCAGGGACATGTAAAAACAGTCCTTGCTATTATCTACGGGGTCCTCGCGATTGATGTTGGTGTACTGGGCCAGAGTCGAACGGTCAGAGAGTTCCACTTGTCCGTCGAGGTCACGCGTGTTTTGACCTAACCATGGAACGTTGCTGTTGGAAAGAGTCGTGGACTTGTGAGTTCTCCAGAAGCTTATGACTTAACACAATCGTGATATATCTATCTAGAATTAAGAACGATGATCCAAGTGTCACAATCTAGACGCATGCGGGTCCTTTGAATGCAGATAAGCAATTATTCAATGCACCGTTGTATCATCTAAAAAGTTGGTAAAAAGTTTAATCGGACCATTTTCATCATCAAGGTGCAGTGAAATACAAATCTGCATGCAGCAGTGTCCTGATATACATGCCAAACTGTATCTCAGCTCGTTTGTTTGTTGTACACAGCTTTAATTAGTACAGTAGTGTAGCAAAGATTGAAATGTTTACAAATCGCTATTATGCTGTGTACATGTACGCATGCGTTGACATACTGGATTCGGTTACCCCTAGCCCCAGCAGGTTGGTGGCAATGTCCGGCCTGTAAATGTTCCGGGACATATGTTTTGAGTAGTATCATACCAAAACTGCGGATGGATTATAGAAAATGAATTCCCCATCTTTAAATGCAGCAATGACTATAACTACAAACACCATCAGCATGCCCTATAGTGCCTGTCTTCTGTCTGTCTTCCTCTCCTCTTTGTCTGTCTATCTATCTGTCTGTCTGTCTGTCTGTCTGTCTGTCTGTCTCTCTCTCTCTCTCTCTCTCTCTCTCTCTCTCTCTCTCTCTCTCAGTTCTTACCTTGTTGAGCGGGACACAATCTCTGCGTAAATGACAAAGTTTTCATCCTCATCTTCGACGTCAAGGAGACCACTGTTCACACTTACGAACGTTGGCTCGCAATAATTCACCTTTGATGCAGACCAACTAGCGGCTGTGCCTAACGAGGAGTAGCAAGATCCGGTTCTTGGATTGAAAAATGGCTCAGCCGGACCGAAATTGAGATGACCGGTGTACGGGCAAGTAGCTGAAAAAGCGAAATACATTATCTTCCGCATTATTTGGGGGACAATCCGAGAAAGTTAGAAATATTGACCCGTCTGCACTCATGAATATAAAGCAAGATGAACAGTTATGCCAATACATACATACATACATACATACATACATACATACATACATACATACATACATACATACATACAGTACCATACAATACCATACATACATACATATGTAACCGGCTCCTGGCAACGGTATCGAAACAAACCGGTCCGAAGCTCAGCCAAATTAATTTCTCGAGCTGGGGCCACCTGGTTCGAATTTGGCGTTGGCTTTGTAAGTATACAACAACAGGGAGCAGGGTGTGAAATGAGAAACCACCACACTCATATAACATGAAATATACTCTGTATTACTAATTGCACCACGTGCAATGTTGATAAACAAATACTTCAAATTGTTTACAAACACTGTTTACAATAACAACAACGTCAGAGAACTGCTTTGTTCTAGTACTGATAAACCGTAAACATCAGTATCGAATACAGACTTCAAAAGATGTAAAAAATCTCTGTACTGAATTATCAAAACTGCATTCAGTTGAGACTATGTCATCGAAAACTATATGCGTTGAAGTGTTCATCAATAAACATTGAAATACCTCTGTCCGCACAACACTTTACTAAAATGGTACACTTGACCAGAGGGACTGTGACTTGACTCATAAAAACACTCAGAAACTATACTCAGAATATCAACATGCGACTTGGGGTCTTGTATGAAGAATGTGACAAATGTCCGTATTGATCACACACATTATAGTCCGCAACAACGAAGAGAACTTGAAGTTAACACTCGTCGGGTCGACGTCTCATATACACGAACACTGTAGTTACATCTCTTCGGGTACTCGGCAAACTTCGTGCAACCGTCGGATTCCTTGTTGGATCGGCGATTACATCCTGGATACTTCTGTAGAGTTTACATCAATCAATCGACGGAATACGCTGAAATGTCTCACTAAATGTTTATCGCAATGACATCCAGTGTCTATGGATCACATAAAATGTCAGCAATCTGACTAAACTTACTGAAAACTGTCCGCTTTCACTCTCAATGACGAACGACTACCTCTCCGCTCTGTCGGCATCTGGTACCACCGCGCAGGGCTTCTTCTGTATCACATGTAGTGATCGAGCCGTGCTCTATCGACTGTCCAGGATAGCTCTACTCGTTCCATGAAAACAGTCTATCCCGCGGAAATCTGGTTTCTGCAGACCCGTCAGACTTGGCGACAGTCTGACATGGAAAGGCAAGTCCGTCTTTGCACTCACAACACTGATACATCTAGATAAAATGCACAATGACACTCAAACTTGCGTCCAAGTTTGACGCCATACCAAAAAAGTCTCGAAAGTTCTGAAACTGAACTTCCTAGCTGAGTCATAATTAACAATTGTCTCGCTAGTCGTATCGAAATAATTACCATAGCAAAATGTACTGGTTACACTCTCCCCTGCTCCGGGAAAGTGCGTCCCGCACTTTTGCACACTTGCGGAATGCATGATACTCATCTCAATAGAATATCACAAAAATTACACTCAACTCTTGTAAGTGAAGTGAAATACTTCTCACATAGAATTAAATGGCATCTGAGTGCCTGTCTCAATTACATAAGACAAATTGAGAAATGCTATATGCTGTGTATGTGCATATAGGCAGAAAGGGCTCTTTAGAAATACCAAGACTTTTTATACAAACAATGTAGTCTGGATAACATCATAAATATACGACAGTGATTTCCCCTTTTTTAATGACATGTATGTCATCAGCATAACACATACGATCACTTACTTTACTCAAAAATAAAACATGCAACTATTTGCACAAAGGTTCAATAAGACTACTCAACACTGTTAAGTAAATCCATAGTACTGGGGTTTCTTGCGTAGTCTCTTTGATCTCCTTATGATTGGGGATACATTGCCATCTATCATAGCATCAACAATTGATTCATCGTCCGTTGGCTGCATTGCGCTCGTTTCATCAGGTTCTATCATTGCAACATTCAGTGAATCATTCATCACTTCTGGTCCCATCTGAGTACTTTCAGACAGTCTGTACTCGTTCTGGCTATAGTTAAAAGTATCCACATCAAATGATGATGGCCCTTGTACACCCCGTGTACTAGGTACTGACAATGGGCTCACTGCCCGTGGCTCCAATAGGGTAGGCACACTAGTTTCGTGTACAACATCACTACTGTTGGTTCTACTATCCTCCAACGGTACATTTCTGCTTCCCACTCTCTGTACAGGTGCTTGTTTCTCCATCCAATGGGGAATAAAAGCTGGTGCACAGGGGTTGAGACCTATCATGTACTCATCATCTTCTTCGTCACAACTGACATCACCCTTATGAAAATTTTAGCCTTCCCGACAAGATTTTCGGGAGCTCTCCAGAAAAGGTCCCGCAGTGGTCCAGGAGCTCTCCAGGACCATCTTTCCGGGAGAGCGTGGCATTGCTATTCAAATTAGGTTTGCTGGATCCCTCCCGGAAAGATTAATGTCTCTCTGCAGGACAGGTTAGCTGTCGCTCTGCTGGACGGTTATAGCTGCCGCTCTGCTGGGCTGGTTAGGTGTCGCTCTGCCGGGCGGGTTAGCTGTCGCTCTGCCGGGCAGGTTAGCTGCCGCTCTGCTGGGCAGATTAGCTGCTGCTCTGCCAGGCAGGCTAGCTACTGCTCTGCCAGGCAGGCTAGCTGCTGCTCTGCCATACAAAAATCAACCTACCTTCTGCAATCTGACTAACATTTACTCCAACAACCTGAAACTTATCACTGCTGCTGAAAATCAGCCATTACCAAGCCATCATCTCACAACCTACACCACTCTGCTGCCCCCCAAAAAGAATGCAAGGGCTAAAAATTTGGTAGGAATAAAATTTAATCCACCATATTTTTAAAGCCAATCAACATGACCGATATAAAAAATGTTCAAGTGTCCGTAAAGTCCTTAACTTCATATTGTCACAACGACGGATTATTCTGAAAGACTTGTACTTGTCTGTTACAGCTTTGGTTATTGCTTGACTTGTCATCTTGAAGTTGTCCTATGTGTAAGCTGGAAAAAAATATAAAAAAGTTCAAGTCAGATATAAAGTTTATCAAACTTATGACAAAATTATGTATGCAAGTTAGAATCCTCGTTGGAGTTGAAAATTTTGACTCGTTCAACAGCCATCAAACATTGAAGACTGTGAAATTTGCATGTATTCATAAAATAAAGAAATGTTCCCTCAACTTGTGAATGACAAAATGTGATTTATAGCAGTAGTCTAGTATCAATCTGTTCAACTTGCAATTTGCTTCAAACTAGGAAAGAAGTAGAATCATTGGCATAAAACAAAATTTAATTTGCAGATGATTTATCCCCTGCAGTTATTCCGTTAAGATTGTAGACTTCACCATGTAAAACTCGCTTGGTTTGAGTACGCTTCATTGCATACCTACATGAACTTTCTAAAAGCCAAATTGAAACATAGTTAGAAAAAAGGTAGGTCTGTACTGAGCTTATATCTAAGTTGCTTATCAAAGGTTGCAGCATTAAATGCAATAGAATATTGTATGCATATTTTGTGATGTAAGAGTTCATGTAGAACTTCAATGAAATATTGTTATGAAATATTGTAAATTAATTACTGATTCCCCTACAATATGCCAGCAAAATATCTACAGGTTACATATAAACAAATGTCAAAATACGTTAATAAAAATTTTAAAATAAACTTCAATTTTAAGGACACACGTTCAGAATGATCTTATAGGCAGACAGATGTATATTGATGTCATAGAGAAGTACGTTTTGGAATACATGTAGCAGGTACCAGACTCGGTCAAGAGTTTGAGAACTTAATCGTATCCAACAATTCCTACATGTATTGTTCTTCTTTGTTTTATATCTGTCCTTTTATATCGTACATTGAGGGAAATTTGTATACATGAGCAAAAGTTTTACCTTTGCCAATGCAAGAGAGAAGTATACTATTGTCGATAATAGTGTCGGCATGTACTCCATTTTTTGTGTACACTGTACCATTGTCCCTCTATCGTTGTACACTCTACGTTCAACCTCACTAGTTATATACCAATTTATTAGAATTCATACAATTGAACAGTATTACTCGAGAATTGCGCCGAACAAAAACAGTAAAAAACTACGTCTTCACGTCACAGAGAAGGCAAATCGAAAATGTACTTACCGAAGTTTAAACGATCGCCTAGATCCACGGGGATGTTATGGTGGTCATTGTTCAAATCGACGAGCCGATCGATCTCCACAAGCTGATCATGACGACGATGACTTTTTTTACGCGTCGTAAACATTGCCTATAGGTTTTACATACATAGTTAGCGTGTATGAAGTCGTCACGACGATGTCAAACAGCAAATTTACGCGAAATTTTGTCAAACTTATAGGGAAAAATCAGCGACAATTTACTCAGTAATTCAAAGGTCGTAACTGTCCAATAATTGCCGCTGAGATTTGACCTTTCATTGTTTTACCAATCTGACCAATCATAACGAAGTCTTCACATGATCTATGATGTCATCATGCGTGATACTATTACTTCCGGTACAAAGTCCTCGCGATCGCTGCAGTGTAACTAGCATGAAGTACAGCGGACTTCAAAAGCGTTTAAAAAGTACACTGACGGAAAGTTCGTTGAAAAAACCTAGAGCGTTCGATCGACTATCCAAGCAACAGTACATTGAGAGCTCCTGTGGCCATTACTAAGTCGCGACACGATGTCAGAATATAGCAGGAATATAGTGGCGAAACCCTACGTATAGCATTCCCATATGCCGCCGTGCTACAAGTTACAACTGTGTATCGTACAAAGGTACTACTACCGTAAATCTATAGTGTGCCTTTTCGGTTTTACGGGACCCAAGTTTCAATGAAAATTGTATTCTTTGCGACAGAGTGAGATACGAAAACCAACGCATCAGTTCAACTGTGTAAACTTGTGTTCGCGTGTGTTTCTCTGGAGAGTTGAGGTACCCGTATTACGTGCACGGACATGCATCCATGGGTTGAGAACACAATAACAATAATGAAAATGGATTTACAAGATTTATTCCTTGTCTTAAAAACTTCAAAAGTCGGCGATTTAGTAACTGCACTGATCAAAGTAAAAATGATGTTTTTGGAAATAATTGTCGATGAGATAATTTGTAGGCTAAGGTCAAATATTGTCACAGACGTGATGTAAATCCTATAATAAAAGCAAGCAATGAAATGTTATTGTTATCAATTATTATTTCCTTCGTGGACTACGGCCGATTTTCTAGAGATTTTCGTTGCTGCCATGAATTTAATTTTGAATTTTCTTACGGATTAATTTATCATTGGCTCAAAAAGTAACCTGATGGGCAAAGAAAACATTTTCATAGGAATCTTTTGTGGCTGCCTATAGTGTACTCATGAAACAGCATTGTTAATCATCAGAATACCCTTTTTAGCAGTTTGTAGCTCGATCGCCTCAATCACATCATAGCAGCTTTTACTGTCTATTAATTATCACACTGTGAATGAACTATTAGCACTGCAAACCCACGCTCACGTTCATACATTGCTTGGGCTTATGTCTACCATCTGCAAACTTCATTTATTTTTATTTTATTTTTTTTATATTTGTGATAGACAATACCGCAGCAAATATTAAGCTTTAATTCTGATCGCCTCTGTGCAACTATGAACACATGTAAGTCGATCTGTCCTCTGCTACCTCCATGGTCTGATAGTCAAAATACATTAAGTGCAGAGATGCTGCTCCACTCCTATCATTTTCTGTCGCTCTACGGGACAGATTTGTTGTTAGACATATCTGATCAGCCAAAATTATTAGGCCACTAATGTTCCTGCAGAGATGCTGCACCATTCAAGTAATTTGCTGCCGCTCTGCCGGACAGATTTGTAACAAAGTGATCTGCCCAGCTAGCGGGGCAGATTCTGCGGGCCAGAAATCTGCCCTGGAACTCTGCAGCTTTAGTCCCAGAACAGTCCTGTCGCTCTCCTGCAGCTTTCCTGCCGCTCTCCTGCCAGGACCTCATTTTTATAAGGGCACTTCCAGTTTCAGTCTTCTCTTGACTATTACTCTTGCATGGAACTATAGATCGAGGTTTGTTTTTACGATCAGCAGGTTTCGTGGGACTCGTCAGTTTTGGTGCCTCCAGTTTTGAATGATACGGCAGCAGCAAATTGCGATGCAGTATTCTCTGTCGCCCTTTACCAGACATTGGCTTTACGACATACACTGGCAAATCTGGATCCAGCTTCCGTACAACTTGATAGGGTTCTTCTTCCCATCTATCTGCGATCTTTGTCTTTCCTCTGAGGTTGACATTTTTCACTAGTACGCTGTCACCAATTTCCAATACTGCACCTCTTACTTTCTGATCATAGCGCTGTTTGTTATCAGTCGCTCTCTTTTCTGCATGTCTCGACGCGATATCATATGCGTACTGTAATCGCTTTCGAAGAGCATCGGAAAACTCCTCATGCGTGTCTGAACAAGGTTCATCTGGTTGTAGACCAAGATACACATCCATCGGTAGTTTTGGATGTCGCCCAAACATGAGATAGTAGGGCGAGTAACCCGTACTGTCATTTCTAGTGCAATTGTAGGCATGCACTAACGGTGCCACATAGGATTTCCAGTCTTTCTTCCTTTCATTATCAAGAGTTCCCAACATCTCCAGCAAAATTCTGTTAAAACGTTCGCACTGACCATTGCCTTGTGGGTGGTACGGCGTAGTCCTCGATTTCTCTATACCAGCAATTTCACATAATCCCCTGATGATCTTGGATTCGAAGTTACGACCCTGATCTGAGTGTAACCTACTGGGGAACCCATAATGTACCAGGAAGTTATCAAGGAGATGTCTTGCTGTCGTCTTGGCAGACTGTGGTTTCTTGTGGGATGGCCACCGCATATCGCGTAAAGTGGTCGGTGATCACCAATACATCTTTGATGCCACCTTTTGACTCTTCTAAGGACACAAAGTCCATGCAGACAAGCTCCATGGGTTGGCTGGTCTTTATGTTAACTAGGGGCGCACGCAACTTCGCTCCTGGCGGATTCTTTCTGCGTGTGCATCTAGCACAAGTCTCTACTTTGGTACTAACATCTCGGCTCATGCGTGGCCAATAAAACCGTGCACGCAACAAGTCTAAGGTGCGCTCTTGACCCATATGTCCAGTCTTGTCGTGTACTCCTTCAAGGGCCATGTCTCTGTACGCCTTGGGTAGTACAAGCTGGTAGTGCTTCTGTCCATCTGCTCCAACACGACTCCTGTGCAATACTTCATTTCTAAAGCACAGTCGATTCCATTCTCTCAGACCTATTTGAACATCTGGCTGTTCTTTCTTTCTCTCCGACACAGTGGGAAGTTCACTCTTTGCTTTCCACGCGTACAATCTGCCAATCACTGGGTCTTCTTGTTGAAGTCTCCTCCAGTCTGTCATTCTCAAGGCTGGCAGTGTACTGTCTTCCGGCCATGGTATAGGCTCGTCAATGGCAGCAGGTACTGCTGTGGCGGTGAGGGCAACAGCTTCTACTAATGGTGAATGTGTCACTAACTGACCCTGACACACTGTCTTGAATTGATCAGAAGACAATCTGACTAACTCTGCTGGTCTGCATGTCTGGGGTTTCCTTGACAAGGCATCGGCATCTCCATTATTTCTGCCTGGCCGATATGTTAGGTTGAAGTCATAGTTTGACAACGCCGCT
The DNA here is from genome assembly GCF_041260155.1 of Ptychodera flava. NCBI lineage: Eukaryota > Metazoa > Hemichordata > Enteropneusta > Ptychoderidae > Ptychodera > Ptychodera flava. The sequence goes on from NC_091940.1 coordinate 25,631,828, forward strand.
AGCCATCGGTACCCAGTAGCATCCAACTTTGCCGATGTCGTGATGTACGTCAAGGGATTGTTGTCCGTCAGAACTTCTACATAATATCCGTACAAATATTCATTGAATTTCTCCGTCATCGCCCACTTTAACGCAAGGAATTCCAGCTTGTGGGCGGGGTAGTTTTTCTCACTTTGCGATAAACTTCTACTGGCGTAGGCCACTGGTCTCTTCACGACCTTGCCGCCAACAATGTGTTCCTGATACAATGCTGCACCGAGGCCTGAAGTACTGGCATCTGTATGCAGCTCAAAGGGCTTACTGTAATCGGTGTATGCCAGAACAGGTGGGTTGGTTAGCTTTCGAATCAACATGTCGAATGCCTGCTGACACTCTTCAGTCCAGACAAATGTTGGTCGTGTTTGCTTACTATCTGTGGGTTTCTTTCCCCTCTTTCTTCTTGCAGGGAGTCCTGCTGTGAGTTTGGTCAGCGGCCTCGCTATGTTTGCAAACCCCTCTACAAATCTTCGGTAATAACTGGTAAACCCAAGAAATGATTTCAGCTCATGCACATTCTTAGGTACTGGCCATGTTTCTAGCGCTTTCACCTTCTCTGGGTCGGTTTCTACGCCATCCTCGGACACCACATGCTCTAGGTATCTAACTCTATCACAGAAGAACTGGCACTTTGTGTGTTTTATCTTCAAATTGTAGCCTTTGAGGCGGTCCATCACTACTTTCAGTCTGTCAAGGTGTTCTTCAAATGTTGACGAGAACACAATGATGTCGTCAAGATACACCAAACATATCTTCATGTTCAACCCATCCATGCACTGCTCCATTGTGCGCTGAAAGGTAGCTCCTGCATTCTTCAAACCGAATGGCATACGACAACACTCGAAGAAGCCAAGCGGAGTCGTGAATGCCATCTTTGGTATATCCTCTTCTGACACAGCTATCTGCCAATAGTCGCTCTTTAAGTCTATAGACGAGAACCACTTTGCACCCTTAAGTAAGTCTAGAGTTTCTTCTATGCGAGGGATGGGATACGCATCCCGTATGGTGCGAGCATTCAAACAACGATAGTCCACGCACAACCTCGTAGTGCCATCTTTCTTCTGAACGAGGACCACAGGTGCTGCCCACAGGCTGTGCGACTTTCTTATGGCGCCACTATCAAGCATGCCCTTCAGAACTCGTTTCACTTCATCGTACATGGCTGGAGGTATACGGCGATGACGTTCTCTTACTGGTTGGTTATCAGTGACAGGGATCCTGTGCTTTACAACAGTGCAATGTCCAAATCATCTTCATGTTTTGAAAATACAGGGGACTTTTCATCGAACAGCTGCTGGACGGCACACATCTGCTCACCATTCAGCACTGACTCAGACATATCAAATTCAAGACCTCCACTCTTTATGATCTTCTCTCCCTGAGTATCGCAGGTGTGTTGTCTCGCCATGACAACTGGGGGCTCTGACTCGATACCAATCACTGCGCGTGCCACTCCCAGTGGATCACCAGGTTTCAAAACTAAAGTCTTTGAAGTTCTGTTCTGTATCACTATTGGTACCTTTGACCTTTTTCTCCCACACGTCATCTCTGCTAAGATAGGTCCACTTATCCAACCGCTATGTTCGTCCCATCTCCCACTAGGTTCAATGGTTACAACATACTTGTCACCTGGGGGGCCTGACTTCGCCTTGCCCCACAAAGTTTCAGCTTGGTTAGGAGGAACCTTAAGGGGACTTGAAAGTAGAGCACGCACCACTCCCAAATTTCCTTTCTTTCCAATGAATCTGTCTCTGGCCTCTAACCTTTGTAGTGCTTGGCGGCCAATTGTCGAGATCCTATGGCACTGCACTACGCCATGTTTCCTCTTTCCTCCAGTGGTGGTATTTGTACAGGCCTAACAAATTAGTGCCGACTGTCACCAGCACTTCTTTCGAGTACTCTGTGTCCGGCACGACCAATGCTAGGACTGTAAACTCCTGCCCATCACCGAATACTTCTTTAGGAAATGATATACCCACTTCTATGCAACCGAGGAACGGCACAGCCTGCCCTCCTGCCCCTCTGATCTCTAGCAATTCTTCAACTGGGTCAATTGGTAATGACTTCAAATTCTGGTCGTAGAAAGATGAACTCACCATGGTAACCTGTGACCCTGTGTCGATCAAACATCTACATGAAATTCCATTGACAGACGCATACATTTCATTTGGCTCACCAACCAGCCTGTCAGACTTTACACATCTCGTCGCCATAATGGGTGTAGGTCTGGCCTTTCGGCATTAGGGATGTCTGCGACCAGTTGGTTTTATTGTCTGAACCTGCATGATTCAGTCTTCTTTTCTGCTTTCGGTTCAGGGCATCTCTTTGCTATGTGTCCCTCTCCATTGCAGTTATAACACTTAACAGTTTTTTTATTCGGTGATGTACAATCTTTAGACATGTGTCCTTCCTCTCCGCAAGCATAACATTTGTTTGGTTTGCTGGGGGAGCCCTGTTTCTTTTGTGGTTGTCTCTTTTCGTTCAACTTTTCTTTGAGTCTCTGGTTTTCTTTTCGTAAGAGTTCAATCTCGTTTCCTGCATCTGACCTGTTTCGCAGTTCGTGTAACTCTCTTTCCATTTCTGCAATCCGCCTATCAGCATCAGATTGTAGTTGCCTGGCAGCTACCGAGGCAGTTTGTTTCTTTTCCAACTCGTCAATTCGGTCTTGTAATGACTGCATAGGTTTTGTCATTGCCTTCAGTAACTTTTCCATATTACCATAAGAATCAGCTTCGTCAACAGCTGTCCTCTCTGCTGCAACTGACTGGTGAGACTGTCTAGCAGGCGTGTGTTTACCTTGGCTGTTAATACTGGCTCTGTCCCGAACCTCTCGCTCAGCAATACGAACAATTTTCTTCAAGTCTTCAAATGTTTTGCATTTCTCTTTCTGCGGTCTAGCAATGTCAATGACTCTGTCTTCTTTCAAGTTACGCCAAAACACAGAAATTAATGCTTCGTCAATGGCGGACTCAGGTATACCACCATGTCTTTTCACAGTATGTATAGCCCGCTCTAGATGGTCGCCAAACTCAACGGCAGTTTCGTCATCTCTCTGTCGACTGTCTCGGTAAAAACGTTCTAAAAGAGCCGCGCCATCTTCCATTTCACCAAAACTGCCTTCCAGTTTCTTTATGATTTGCTCCACAGTAGCATCACGTCTCATCGTTGTCAATATGCCGGCAGCACGACCTTTCAATGATCTTCGGACAGCGGGGGTTAAGGCTTCGGGCGGATAAATGTTTGAGTCAATCAAAGACTGTATTTGATCCCGCCATATCTCGAATTCAGCGTCACCCTTGCGATTGGGGTCGCCTGAAAATGTATCTATACGAGGTGGTTGGTACACACTTGCCAACATGCTCGTGTCTAACCGTTGACTCCTATTACCAATCAACGTTGAGGGCGTACTTGTCTGTATGGGTCGCGGCTTTGGGTTTGTGCCCTCCAACCCACTCAGGACACCACTGTCTGGCGTTTCTACATCATCACGTCTGCGTGAACCGCCGGGTGTAGCTGTGTTCTTACCATCTGAGGACTTGTACTGCAAACCTCTCCCTCTGCCAGTCTTGGGCAGCGCCCCCAAGGCTGACCTTGACTCAGACTGTACATCAGTTGGACGTCCTTGTCCCACAGGGGTGGTAAAATCCCCTCCCCTTTGAGCCATATGGACAGTCAAATAGGGTGTTTTGTATGACAGTATAACAAAACTCACTAATAAAAAGTACAGCCACATGTAAATAGTACTCGTAATTGCAATAACAAATGACACACAAGAGTGACACTTTGTACTCACAAGCGGAAATAGTAATCTCACAACATGGGCTTTACACAATGAAACACTTTGGCGTTGTTAATTATGAACGTCACCACAAAAAGGGGCGTGGTTCTCATATATATCACACCACTGTTGCTATAACTTTGCCAACATATCTACAATATTACAACCAAACATACAGTGGCCCCACGTTGGGCGCCAATTTGTAACCGGCTCCTGGCAACGGTATCGAAACAAACCGGTCCGAAGCTCAGCCAAATTAATTTCTCGAGCTGGGGCCACCTGGTTCGAATTTGGCGTTGGCTTTGTAAGTATACAACAACAGGGAGCAGGGTGTGAAATGAGAAACCACCACACTCATATAACATGAAATATACTCTGTATTACTAATTGCACCACGTGCAATGTTGATAAACAAATACTTCAAATTGTTTACAAACACTGTTTACAATAACAACAACGTCAGAGAACTGCTTTGTTCTAGTACTGATAAACCGTAAACATCAGTATCGAATACAGACTTCAAAAGATGTAAAAAATCTCTGTACTGAATTATCAAAACTGCATTCAGTTGAGACTATGTCATCGAAAACTATATGCGTTGAAGTGTTCATGAATAAACATTGAAATACCTCTGTCCGCACAACACTTTACTAAAATGGTACACTTGACTCATAAAAACACTCAGAAACTATACTCAGAATATCAACACGCGACTTGGGGTCTTGTATGAAGCATGTGACAAATGTCCGTATTGATCACACACATTATAGTCCGCAACAACGAAGAGAACTTGAAGTTAACACTCGTCGGGTCGATGTTTCATATACACGAACACTGTAGTTACATCTCTTCGGGTACTCGGCAAACTTCGTGCAACCGTCGGATTCCTTGTTGGATCGGCGATTACATCCGGGATACTTCTGTAGAGTTTACATCAATCAATCGACGAAATACGCTGAAATTGTCTCACTAAATGTTTATCGCAATGACATCAAGTGTCTATGGATCACATAAAATGTCAGCAATCTGACTAAACTTACTGAAAACTGTCCGCTTTCACTCTCAATGACGAACGACTACCTCTCCGCTCCGTCGGCATCTGGTACCACTGCGCACGGCTTCTTCTGCATCACATGTAGTGATCGAGCCGCGCTCGATCGACTGTCCAGGATAGCTCTACTCGTTCCATGAAAACAGTCTATCCCGCGGAAATCTGGTTTCTGCAGACCCGTCAGACTTGGCGACAGTCTGACATGGAAAGGCAAGTCCGTCTTTGCGCTCACAACACTGATACATCTAAATACCAGATATGAACTGAAAATGCTCACGTGTTTCATTATATATTGAAGTTATGTGTAAATTTGAACCTTTGCCACATGTTTGCAACTTCATTGAAATTATTATGATCAACATAATGAACAATAATCACCGCTGATTAATTCTAAAAGGTCATGAAGTATACAAATAAGTAGTTAGCTGAAATAAAAATATTAAAGTTCTTTTACTGCTGTCATTGTATCACCACTTTATATAGCAAGTGTAATTACCTTTGGCCAAGTCCTTCAAGCCATATATGCCGAGCTGTGAAAGCTCATTAGATATGCAAATTATAAATTAGCTGACATGAAAATGTGAAATGACTTTCGATATTGTTTTGACCTAGTACCTGGTATAATCATCAATGTACATAGCATGTTTTGCCAACTTTGATCAAGTAAATCCCGGTATATATACCTAATAAGCAAAGTTAATTAAATATGTAAATTAGGAAGTGGCTTTAGTAAAAATGCTTAGTGATTGTCAGTAATGTTGTATCATGGTATCTGCAATATGTGTAGCAAATTTTGTCAATGTTGGTCAAGTCAATTCAGACATATATCTCTAATTAGGAAAGTTCATTAAATATGCAAATTAGGAATTGGCTGAAGAGAAAATGCTTGATGACTTTCAATAATATTGTATTATAGAGTCTTTAATGTACATAGTAAGTTTCATCAATTTTGATCAAGTCCATTCAGATAAATATCCCTAATTATGAAAATTCATTTAATATTCAAATTAGGTTTTGGCTGAAGTAAAATGTCTTTTGACTTTCAATAATGTTATATCACAGTATCTTTGATGTATATAGTAAGTTTCAATAACTACAATCAAGTTAATTCAGATATATATCCCTAATTGGGAAAGTTCATTAAATATGCACATTCGGAATTGGCTGAAGTAAAAATGTTTAATGACTTTCAAAAATGTTGTATCATAGTGGCTTCAATACATGTAGCAAGTTGCATCAACTTTGGTCCAGTCATTTCAAATATATATTCCTAATTAACAAAGTTCATGAAATATGCAAATTAGGAATTGGCTGAAATTAAAACGCTTAATGACTTTCAATAATGTTAAATAATAGTATCTTTAATATACATACCAAGTTTGGTTAATTTTGATCGAGTCAAATCAGACATATATCCCTAGTTAGGAAAGTTCATTAAATATGCAAATTAGCATTTATCTTTCATGTCACCCTTAATGGTTCCCACTGCTGATATATCTTGGTGTGATCAACATTTGTAGCAAATCTCATCAAATTGTGTGCAGTTGTTTTTAATATATATCCATTTTTTCTAAAATCATTAATTATGCAAATGAGCAAAAACTATGCAAGCCACACCCACCAAAAACTAATCAGTTCTTGCCATTTGCTAACTGAATATATGTACCAGATTTGATTCTGATCTGATAAGCCGTTTTTGAGATAATGGACCAACAGACAGACAGACAGACAGACAGACAGACAGACAGACGGACAGACAGACAGACATCGCTGCGACATATGCCCACGTGTGTAAACACGTGAGCAAAAAATGCACACATTACACTCAAACTTGCGTCCAAGTTTGACGCCATACCAAAAAAAGTCTCGAAAGTTCTGAAACTGAACTCCCTAGCTGAGTCATAATAAACAATTGTCTCGCTAGTCGTTACCACAGCAAAATGTACTGGTTACATACATACATACATACATACATACATACATACATACATACATACATACATACAGTACCATACAATACCATACAATTGTAAAATACAGTCATTTGTTCAAATATCAAAGCGTATATTTAACTAACTGGCAATTTGAAAGTGTTTCTATATTCATTACCCATATAATATCTATCTATCTATCTATCTATCTATCTATCTATCTATCTATCTATCTATCTATCTATCTATCTATCTATCTATCTATCGATCTACATAAAATACAACACAATACAATACAATATCATACAATACAATAAAAATGTGAAATACAATTATTTGTTAGATATCTGTATAATTCGATTCTTTTTTGCTGCAAAATGAGAGATAATGGACAATTTTCCATACAGCACGGCTTGACAACGTGCCTCCAATATGTCTGCTGTAAGTTTAACCTTAAACAATGAGTTTTATAAAAATTCGCTGATGAGCCCCTCATTCGAGAAACATGGTGTTCAAGCCAAGGAACACAAACTGATAATTGTATTTACTCACAAAGGGTTCCTTCTCGTAGCCATTGGGCTGGCTCTGCAGCATTCTCTTGGTCGATGAGGGCGTAACCCTGACGGCAGATATATCCAGTCTCTTCACCACAGTGAGCGTTGAGCCAGTATCCGTCGTTGTCTTCCTGAACGCAGACTTTATCAGTGTCGGAGACCGGCTGGCCCGCTGCCCAAAGCGAAGGTGTGCTCAATGAATCGCCGTTGAACCAACTCCACTGGCCGCTAGACCTTTTACTGACACCAATCCACGCAGGAGACTGTTTGTCTGCGAAAAATCGAAAGTATACTTTACATATGTATGTATGTATGTATGTATGTATGTATGTATGTATGTATGTATGTATGTATGTATGTATGTATGTATGTATGTATGTATGTATGTATGTATGTATGGTGCAAGAGTAATAAACTAACCATTAATGTCGACAAGACAAACTACATGATAATTAAAACGCCTCAGAGGAGAGTTACTATAGATGGAAATCTGTCAATTAATAACACTCGGATAAAGGGAGTGACATGTGCAAGGTATCTTGGAATATTAATTGACTCTAATCTCTCTTGGAAATCCCATATTAATAATGTTATAAAAATTATCACATCTGAAATTGGAACATTATCTCGCATTCGTCATTATGTCCCTAGATCCACACTAATTCTTCTCTATAATACCTTAATTCTACCTCATCTTAGCTACTTATAGAGATCTGGGGCAATACCTACTCTTCTCACCTTGAACCTATCCATAGGTTACAAAAGAGAATTGTTCGCCTTTTTACCTTCTGCGATTTCTGCGCCCACTCTAATCCACTTTTCCGTCAACTAAAAATTCTTGACATTAGCAATCTCTGTAAATTTTTAACTTGTACTTTCGTCTTTGATCTAAAACATAATCGTTATTCCCATGACATCACTAAATTTTTTCGACCACTTGTGCATGATTATTCTACTCGTCAAGTCCTTGCTGGAAATGTTTGTATCCCAAAACATAATCTCACTCTCACACAAATCAAATTACGCTCGCTGCTGCAAAACATTGGAACTCACTTCCCTCCTCAATTAAACAGACAACATCAAGACAAAAATTTAAAAAGGAGTTGAAACAAAACCTCCTCCATTCTATGGTTGATTGATTTAGTTTTTCTTCCTTCGTAATTTGTCAGACTTCAAATCTTTTCAACAAGTATTTTTCAGTTATAAATGTTGTTGTACTGTTTTTTTTTTTTTCCTGATTTCATCCCTTTTCCTAAATTGTGATATTTTTTGTTGCTCTGTTTTCCCCACCAATTCCGATATAATATTTTTTGAAGTTATTTCTTTATGTATTTAGTATCAGAGTATGCACCTATTTTGTTCTACATGTATAATATTTTTGCAACTCTAAATACCTTCATTATATAAAATTATTTATTTCATATATTTTGTTGGGGCCATGAAGGAAGATTAGTTCTGCTGAACTATATTTCATGGTCCCCACCAATTGTACATACAGTCATTTTCATAAAATGTTAAACATTTCTTATGGTGAAATAAATTATTATTATTATTATATTTATGTTTGTGTGTATGTATGTATGTATGTATGTATGTATGTATGTATGTATGTATGTATGTATGTATGTATGTATGTATGTATGTATACATGCATGCATGTGCGAAAGTAAGATGACATAATCCTGACAAGAATGTAATAATTAATAAAATAAATGGTATTAATCAATAAAGTCCGACAAAGCAGTAACAGCTGTGATAGGAGAGGGAAACTGTCCGACAGACTGAAGCTTTTTGGAATTCATACCAGTTCTTGCCAAGATAGGTCAAATGAGCTACTAAATATCGAAATTTAGTCAAATTGCTGTCAAGGTCCCACAATATCTATTAACGATAACTGTGAGCCGATGACGAGGTATATTGAATCCTTTAACGCAGTTATAGTTTTCGTGTGGACATCAGAAGCAGTGAAGAATATTTACATAGTTTTGAATTGTTATCATTACAATTTCATCGATTTCGAGTGACAGCTGAACGTTTTCAAGCGTTAGGACAAGGCCAATAATGCGCGATGTCTGGACAATCAGCAATGTAGTCGTACACCAATACAAGATAAGCCCTAAGGAAACGTGCTGTGGTTCCGTTAACAAGCCCTCGGCTACTGGGGTAAGTCGGTCAGGAACTTTTTACGTTTTAGTTTTTTTTCAGTGCGACCTATAAAAAACACCAAATTTGGCAAAATCATGCGTGATTTTTGAAAATAAGAAAAAAAGGAAGGATTTTAAATAGGAAAGGTCGGGTTATCGGAAATCCACAATTTTTTTTTATTTGGCATAAGAGTATCCATACTTTTTACAATTAAAAAGTAGCATTGACAAACTATCTGACCAAATATTGCAGAAGATAATACGGTGACTTGAAACTTCATTTAGGCTTGAACGATTTCTAGATCAGGAATTTAGCTACGGGTACATACATTCATTTGAGTACATAATGCATGGGGGAGAAAAAAGAAACAACCAAACACCTGTAAACATTCCGCTCTGAGATGAGGAGGTATACTTAGCCAATGTACCACCTCTCGATATACAGTCTGAGTGAGCCGCCAGCCAATGTTTTGGCTCGCTGAAGTAGGCAAAGCAGTCACCATCAACTTCTTGCCAAGTGTTGGGGATACACACACAGTAGACGGCTGCGAATATTGAAGCAGGTATACAACATTAGGCATCACCGTGACCAAAATGATTGAGGCGAGAGCAAAATAAGTGAAACTACCTTTGACTTGAAAGTTTGTCGATGTCAAACTCGAAAACGTTTTACAGAAACAACGGATCAAACTTTCGTAATTGAATTCGCCAGTCTGATTCATTTGGCTATAACATGCATCACCTTGCACATTCGTTCTTATAATTGCTGTACTAAAGTCGGCCCTCATTAACTAGAGAACTCGTCTTGCAATCACAAAATTTTGAATATTTAACATATCTAAAATTTCATCACGCGTACAGGGACTTTTGGTCTCATCTTCCACCCCTCTCTCTCTCTCTCTCTCTCTCTCTCTCTCTCTCTCTCTCTCTCTCTCAATGTTCTATACATTATAAATGAGTATATATGTAATGATGTGGAAATTGGCTAAACGAAAAGGCTTAAAACCGTTAAGGGGGAAGTGGTACCTACCTGTAAAGCGTATAGTAAACAGTATGAGATATGGCTGATAATGTAACATGACGTGTACGTATGATGAATGTGTTGTTCGTCGGCTCCTGGTAAAATTCTGAACGTAGATTCATACCACAGGTTTCCTTTAAGTCGCCATTTAGTCAGATTCAGACAGAAAATATTGATTTTTTCTTCCTTCATATCTTTTCCACTTCCATATTGTGCTTTGCTACCGTTGTTTTGTTTCCCGCGTCGAGGTTACCTTGGGATCGCATTTCATATCCATATAAAGCATAACTTGTTTCATAGCAATCAAACACTTGTAAGTTATGCTGTAAACATCAAACTAAAGCTGGAAAAGCCTTGAATCGATAAACCCAAAAGTCAGGAAATTGAACGGGCACAAAAAAAATGTTAAACTTTAATACGCCATTGGAAAATACGGGAAATGTATACGACAATACGTAATAAGCGTACGCTTCGTCAAAGGAATCTCACTAAGAAAGATCGGCGTATGTCATTGGTCCATGATTTGTTCCTTTTACAAATGAAATACTCAATAACCAATAAACATCTCGGTCTCAGCGAAAGCACCGTGACTTTTATTGCTTACCGCAAAAATATGCCGTGTGCAATTCTCAATAGTGCTGTTACTTAAATATTAAGGCGACACTTTACAATCGATAGCTGAAATTCAACGATAAACTATAGGTATGGTGTATGTAGTCTGTTGTTGTGACAGCAACACTTCCAAACACTATGCACGATAGTAAACACCTATTACCTGATCGTGAGAGCTATCGCTCCCGACTAAAGATGTATTTTGTTTTTATATTACGTACCGCAACGATCCATTGTGACGCATTTACATGGCGATTTATCCACAGTGGCACCACTTTCTTCCAAAATATATCCAAAAGCATACCTAGCAACATCCTTGGTTGCACTTTAATCTCTTTCGTCGATGTGCTGTTCAAGTTCCTACGATGTTGGAATGGAAAATCTTGCAGTTTTAGAGAGAGGCTCGTACATAGTCGCTCTTCCCGGACTCTCATCATCCGCCATTGTTTCAAAGCTGCAGACGACACTACGGTCACGTGACCGGGCACTTTTCCAAATTTGGTCAAAACTATTTCCGTAGGGAAAGTTTTTTTCAAAAACTACCCTCTGACGTCACTTTTGTCGATTCTGTGGAGTGCAGACGCATCTAATTTTCCCGTCACGTGACGTATTCTGGCGAATCACTACACGGAATGAGCATTTGGCGTGTTGTAATAAAAACCGATTACGTGGTCATCGCTATTCCCAGAGGCCGTAGGCCGAGGGGTATAGGGATGTGTTTCTGGTAACACACGGCTACAATGTATAATAAACGGGCGCTATAGCCCGAGGAAAGGCCGGGTTATCGGAGTTTTATAACACACCACACGCTCATGTTGTAGGCTATTGTGTTTTAATGTGTTTTGATATTTTGCACTGCAACAATCCACTGTGACAAATTTACTTGGCGATATTTCCACAGCGGTTACAGTAGTAAATGGTACCACATTCTTCCAAAAATATTCTAAACATACCAAGCAACATCCTTGGTTGCACTGGATTTTTTCCGTCGATGAGCTGTTCAAGTTCATACGCTAGTGGAATGGAAAATCTATCTGTTTTAGAGAGAGGCTCGTTGCTAATCACGTTCTAGTCACCCACCATTGTTTCAAAGCTGCAGAGGACACTAGGGTCACGTGACTGACACTTTTCCTAATTTGGTCAAAAATACCCTCTGACGTCACTTCTGTCGATTCAGTGGGGACTAGACCTATCTATTTTCTCGTCACGTGACGTATTCTTGCAAATCGCGACATGGAATGAGCATGTTGCACGTTATAATATAGAAATAACGGGCGACGCGCTGACTATTAACGTTTATTTATGGACAAGGGCGAGAGGAAAGCCAAAATTAACGGGCGAGGCAAGGTTAATGGTCAGCGCGGAGTCCCCCAAAACCGTCAAAATTGACGACAATTGGGCCCAGAGCTTGTCAGTGAGTAGTGCGCGCGCTGTAAAAATTTTGCAAAACCGGAGATTTTTCAAAAAAGTGTCTAAACTTGGCCCACAAGTGTTCCATTTTATTTTGTGGTTGATTATGATCTTTGTACAAATTACAAATTACGTTTTAGCTGAAAGGTTACGATGTTTACGATATTATTCATATTCACGGGCACATAAACAAGCATTATTGCGTATTTGTGATCGGTCACATGGTTCAGCTCGACCAATTAAAATGCGACGGACAGGGCATGGTAATATAATGTCAGTTCTTACAGAGCTATTGGGTGTATGCTACCATTTAAAGGCGCCCTTCTCAATCCCAGGTTCTCGCATTAGCGAATGTGTCAATACAATAGCCAATTAACAGTTTGTCATTCTTGTTTTCCATTGAATATTTTCATCGAGTAAATAATATGTATATTAGATAAATCTGATAATTGAAGGGGGGCTTTAATCTGTCGCATTCTGCCAAATCAAAAATGAGAATTGTCACATGGTACTCATACTATGGTAGTTTAATGGAACTGTGCATATAGCTCATAAGCTTACATTTGGAATTTTAGAGTCATGCCAGTGACTTTTTAGATTAACTACATGAAACTGTTTCATCAACAGAGAGAAAACATTGTTATGATGATATCGTTTCACGGTCCGATGTAAATGTTACATATATAATAACTCTTGTAAAGCGGCAGTTCTCAATCTCTCGTTCTCGCATTAGTGCTTGTCGACATTCACTGTTTACGAGATTTTAATAATTTGCTCCCCTTTGAAAGTTGCGCACAGTTTTGTCAATTTGCTCAGAGATACAGCTGATAAAAACCATACCCCTTTAAAGAGGAGACGCCAAGATACCGCAACACGATTGCACAATGCATAAACAGGCTCGTGGCGTTTATAAACAAAAGAACATTATTAGCTCAAATTCCGTTATTTGCGTAGTCAAGTGATCAGAGGTTACATGACCAGGTCACGTGATCGAAAGCCTTCGTGTTGGTTTTATACTCGTGTGGGTCCAAGCATAGCGATCACACCGCCATTAACCGATCACACCACGTACGTAAAATTAAATCAAGACTAATTTTGCTGAAATGTATTTGTTTTACTACGACATCACTTGGGCAAGTCTAGACTCTCTTCTATCCCCATGTACCAAGGGAGAGGAGACTGTTGGTAGCTAATACATGTGTCTTCATTGCAAATAAAAAGTGGACAATTTAAAGCACGTTCATTGCGAAGCGAAATTTCTGCATTTCGTTGTAATGTAACAGTGCTGACCTGCAAGTATTCAAGAACGAGAGCATATATAATGCTGACATTATGTGTTTTTTCCAATATTTTGAGAGGAAATTGCCAATGAAAACTTAGTGTTGATTAGTTTACGGCTACAAGGTGTGCAATGTGTTGCGACTCTCACCGAAACAGTTTTCGGGCGTTCCTAGTATCCGGACCAAAGACGCCATGGCTTATACACTATTTTTCTGGCGACACCGCTTTTCAGAAGTCACGTCACCCTGTGATATCGGGTGATACTACTGTAATATTTTGTGCTTTTCGTTAAACTTGGGCGAGCTACTACGTGATGGGACGCAGGCGGCGATAACAAATTGTTGTCTATCACCAAAGTGCTGAAAATATCAAATGAACCCGCGGACCCAAAGTTCGTGATTTTCTTTTAAAAACACTTCATAGATCTAGATGAATTGCGAACGCATTTGAAAATTTTCTTTGATATAGAATTAATACTTTACATGATTTTTACAGAAACTCTATCACTTATTTGTCGAAAATATTATTCATTATCCGAGTGTGTGTGCTGAGCATTCGTTTCGGACAGTAGGTGTTTTACGTGATTGATAAAAATTACGAAACGTTTCGAACGGCGAAATTTTGATACAATTCACCATGCATAGAATATAAAACGAGTACCAATCGAAAGATACGGAACATTCATGTCTTGAAGTGTGAAGTCTGGGTTTGCAAGTTTAAAGTCATTCAAGATTACCATAAATGGGTCCTATATAGACCGCTCTACAACGTCCGATTATTATATCCACGAAACCCACGATGTAGGGTCAAAATTTTCGAACCTCCGACCAATATTCCGTGATGTCATCCCGTCTGGACAAAGGCAATAAAATTATCGTAAGCATCACCGGTCTCTGTAAATTTTGGCATCTATTTATTTGTTATCGTCAAATTTCATGTGTTCGTCCGAAAACTGTCAACTTAGTGAACTTAGTATGTTATTAACTATCGGAGATGAATCACCGTTTTGACAATTTTAATTAAACTTTACGCCGATCAAACATTTTATTTTATTTTATTTTATTTTATTTTATTTTATTTTATTTTATTTTATTTTATTTCATTTTATTTTATTTTATTTTATTTTATTTTATTAAACCTTATTTAGCAAGGGTAGCCTGGTAAGCTTCAGTAAAGATGCTTATCTTCCTCAGGGCCCTCAGATGAACATAAAAACTGATAAAAGTAGATTCTGAACTACATGGAAGATGACAATCAAAGCTAACAAAATACAATGCACGGAAATAAAAGGTGGAGTGAACCAGCGCCCAAGAAACAAATGGACGCATACATTAAACGACAAAAAATCAACAAGAGAACTAGAATTCAAAACATATAAATTATTCCCAATAAGCTTTTAAGGTAAGAAGTTTTAAAACTACTCAATGAGTTACTAGATCTTCTCTTTAAATCAACATTATTCCACTGATTGGCACTATTCACAGTAAATCCTCTTCGATAAAAATCCTTATTTGTTACAGGAACCACTAAAAATTTTTTCATCTTAGATCTTGTAACTCCTTTTATGATTAAATTCTGTAAAAAGACCTTTCATATATTGTACTGCAAGATAATTTAAATATTTAAAAACCGTACAAGTATTCTTATATAAACTATTCTATCTGGTAATGGCATTATATGCATTGTTTTAAATAAATGCTCAGTCGAAGCATTATACCTTGCATCACACATCACTCTGCTAGTACGTTTTTGGATTTTATACAACCCTTTCATAAACGGTGATGCTCCCCATAAATGACAACAGTAATCCAACTGTGGTAAAATATAGCTATTACAAAACGTTTTCTTGTATTAATAGCTAAAAAATGTCTTATTCTCCTGAGCGAAGCAATCTTACTGTTTCTTGAAAATCTTGTCACAATGCAGTTTCTATGTCAGATTTTCATCGACAAGTGTACAAAGTCAATCTTTTCACAGTGAACTGCTTGCAATTCACTTTCGCCAAGTATACAGTCTAAAGTACGTACATTTTTGAAATCCATGCTGCTTCAGAAATCAGAAATGCGCATGCGCTGCGACAAACTTGAATAATACATCAACGTAGTTTTCCATCACATGAGCGTGATTGGGAACGACTGTGGTCTCCGATGCGTTTGGTGTGGTACCACCATGCGTTATACAAAATGAAACTACACTGTCGACAAAACGAAGCGTCACTTCTCTTTAACTGCGATACTTTAACTCTCCTGAACTTAAGAGAATGAAACTTAATCTCCCACCATTTTCACTTCAATACAGCAATAATCCTGTCGCAAACTTTCGTCGCCTCGACTGCAACTGAAGGGTGATAGATCTACAATCACGCAGTTCGCAAGACTAGGATACTGCCGCCAAGTTTAGTAGACAAATTTGACACGTGCTCATACAGCGAAACTTAAGGAATTCTGAATACAACAACAACTGGGCCGGGTACACATTCAGTATACTTATCCTCGTCGATTAAAGATTTTTAAAAAGCATGGCGCCCTGTAGCTATGTCTGAAATATTCATTATTGAAATATCAATGCACATACTTGCTCGTTGTGTTTTTATCCTTCGCCCGCGGGGAGAACTGTGAATCTGTGACGTCACAAGACTTCATCTATTCTCGTTGGCACAACGAGCTGTTCAGTTTGAATTCTCCAAGCGGCCCGTGAGACCCATGCACAGTAAAACACTTTCTTTGAGATTTCCGAAAACAAATCGATATTTACGCTCTGTAAAATTGAAATTAATATCGTAGAACATTCATCAGAAACTTATCAGCTGAGTGCCATGGCTTGCAAAAAACCAAATGAACGGAAACGAGACGAAAAAATCAATATCCATCTATTAGTCAGAGCAAAAAAAAATATGGAAACCGTACCTACTGACTTTCTTGTGATGGAAAGGTTATTGGTCGATTTGTTTTCATTATTGCGTTTTTGTGCGTTTAAAACTGACTGGCAAAGTTTGAGTCTTGTGAATATGATCAATTAATCGCTGACGCTGACCCTGCCTGACAAAGAAGCTATTAAGTGTGTGAGTAAACCTGTATTGAAGTCTTTACATATTGATTTGATTGTGTGCCACTCAATTAACTTCTAAAATTCTTTAGGTAGAATGCGCCTTGGGGGACAGGCATTCTGACTCTCAAACTTTTACAATTCTTTTCTGATATACCACTTGTGGGGGTTCATTATAAAGCTCTTGGTGTAAGAAAACTTTAAACCGTCTTTGTTTTTCGAAATTCGAAAATTTTATTTTTTCTTCAGAGACATAACACAGGGATGGCGGCCATTTTGAATTTTAAGTATCGGTAAATCTTTGGTTATTTGTTTCTCTGGTACCAAACTTTGCCCGGTGACCCCCGATTTTTATTATTGATTTTGAAAGAGAATGGTTGAAAGATTCCTTAAGGAAATTTAAAGTTTGAGCAAAAGTTTAAGTCTTTTACTTTTGAGGTGCATACTACCTTAATTGCCAAACGAGCACGCACGGTGATTTTTTTGTACAAGTAAGCTTACATCATTTTTTAATGTGAGTGTGTTTTTTTCCCTTGTGGGTGAGACTGGAAACGTTGACGGTTATAAAACTGTATATGTACTGGAAGGTAGCGTCATTTCGTCTCCCTGCAATTTGGTGTTAAGCATGGCGGCATAGCGCCGAGCTGTCTTCCACTACAAATAATAGGAAAGGTGAGCTGTCTCACATGCACCCTTTCAGTTCGTGTAGATATAGCAAAATGGTGGAGGGAAATGTTGATCATGAACATTACATATATGGCTTGATAGCATTTCGTGTTGCCAAGGATCTGGAAACGCACACAGTAAAGTACACTATACGCCCGAACCACCGCAATTACTTGGAGAGATATCGTTCCCTCGCGTAGAAAGCATACTTACAAACGCTTCGTGCATGCATACTTTCCTACACAGTACTGCTTATAATGTCACTTGCAAATATTTCTAGCTGGAAAGCTCCATGTATTATGATATGCATTGTCGTCGCTGGCAAAAAAAGGAAAGTTAAGCTTAAATTTAAATTTGCCGAACCATACGATAGATAGTGTTCAATACGGGTCGAACACTTTCGAGGTATTAAGCGTACAAGAAATAAGGAAATCTTTTTTTTCACAAAGCAGCATGCAAATCAATATTGGTGCCTTGTTCTTGACTGTGCAAATATATGGTATTGAATTGTACGCACTGTAACATGACGATGACAAGCGATGCTGCTTCGTCCTCAGAGGCATATTCCCTGATTTACAAGTACTTACAGATTTGAGCACTGTCATAATTTCATATCTAAAGCACAGGTAACGGCGAGAATCCAACCGAGAGACGGCCAGGTGTTGGAAATTTCTAATGTTACCGCTTGGTGGCGCGCAGGTAGCGTATACTAGTGACTGTTTTGTGGTTATCGTAAGTAACGGAGTAACGTAAAGGACGAGATTTGGATGGAGAACACCGTCTCGTATACTAGTACATGCATTTGCCAACGTGCGCATCCCATGTCAATTGCACGCTAACTAAACGTTCAAGGGACGTAAATATAAGCCGAGTTCTTTGGTTTACATTTTTGAACATGAATTTCTCGAATAATTAAGTGTGTGTAAGTGTGTAAACATACTCCGACTCTCTTACTATCTCTGCCTGTCATTTTTTCTCTAATTTGGTTCTGTATGTCCTGTTTGCATATCCGGCCAGTCTGTATGTAGCTATATACCTTTTAGACACTTACAGATTTTTATTTTTTTCTCAATTGAACACGTCCAAAACCCCAACAAAGTATACATTTTCTGAAAGCCTTGATATAGAGCTATCCGACCAAGCACAGTACACGGTCATTATTTGTATAAGAGTCACGTGACAAGCGTTTTGCTGAACCTTCCAAAAACCGGTTTTTCCCGCCTTATGCGAACACGCTGCAAGATTTCCGGTTGGAATTTCTTCATTGACAAGCCTTGACAATATCCTTTAAAACCGTGTCTGCGATTTTTTCCCGGAGGCTCCATTCAAATTATATGGCCCGATAATTAAAATTCCTTGAAAAGCACCTTCATCTAACACCTTTAAGAGCACATTAAAAAAAAACAAAGGCATATAAAGAAAATCCCAGACACGGTTTTGAAGGATATTGTCAAGGCTTGTCAATGAAGAAATTTCAACCGGAAATCTTGCAGCGTGTTCGCATAAGCGGTTTTTGGAAGGTTCAGCAAAACGCTTGTCACGTGACTCTTATGCAAATAATGACCGTGTACTGTGCTTGGTCGGATAGCTCTATATCAGGGCTTTCAGAAAATGTATACTTTATTGGGGTTTGGGACGTGTTCAATTGAGGAAAAAATAAAAATCTGAAAGTGTCTAAAAGGTATGTAGCTACCTTAACCACAGGGCCTCATAAGTGCCTATTTAAGTCAATATTACAGCGTTTTTCTTTCTTTTTCAATGTTACAAATAATCCAGCTGAAGAGCACAACACTTGTGTAGCTGTCTTTTCTGTAGCGTGTATTGGCATGTATAGTGCGTCCTCGTAAATGTGACCTTTAGTTCCGTGACCTCTATGCCCGGCTCTAGCCATGCCATGCCTACTTCCTGCCCTGCCCTCGCTATGCTTACTGTACTAATTAGTACAGTAAACACAGCGACATCTGTACAGGTGGCCAGAAGGCATGGCCAGAGGAATTGGCTAGAGGTCACGGAACTAAAGGTCGTATTTACATATGATCACATTCCCCATTGAGGGCGCACTATACATGCCAATACAAGCTACACAAAAGACAGCTACACAAATGTTGTGCTCTTGAAAAAGCTGTAATATTTTCTTGAAAAAAGAAAGAAAAACGCTGTAATATTGACTTAAATAGGCACTTATGAGCCCCTGTGCCTTAACTGCCTTACTGTCCGGCGCTTGCTTGCGTTGTCACTGGCTCTGCCTCTGTCTGACTGTCTGTCTGCCCGTGGCGCTCTTTCTCCCCCCCTTCCACACCAGCACAAAGAGGTAACATAAGTTATTTTAATGTTGGTGGGATATTTTTTCAAGTGGAAGTGCTAAAATGAAATCTGCAATTCTCTGCCCTTCTTTCTGGTTTATCATGTGGTACTACTGGCCAAAACGAGGGATGATTTCGATAATTTTGTGTCGAGGGCAATTCATGCTGTCCTACCCAGGGGCTGACTTCAAAACACAGCTGAAAGTCCTGGATGGAGAATGGAAAACTCAATAGAGAAAACAGAATATCCTCTGTCAAACGACATGCAAGTCGTCTTCATGGCTGACTGCTGTGGCTGTTTATGATGATAATCCTGGCTTTGCTTTCCGAAACAACGAGATTCTGTTCCTGAAGTCGATTTCCTCGTTTCCCAGTCCTCACATAGCATGGCTTGGTGCATTTTAAATATGCTCATCATGAATAATGTATTAACCTCGATACGCTTTGTACTCCGAAATAGGTCGTTACATTTCTCCAGGAACTGAACGGACTTATACAAAAGATATTAGATCTCACAGCACATTGAGGATGTTGTTCGCGAACTAATCTTAATGCTTGCCCGTGTATGATGATTTAGATTCCATTATTCCTTATAAAAGGGTTAATGCTATGATGATTCTGCAATTTTGAAATTTCATAGTTAGAGAACCGGGGGCTCATTACCGGAGAACATTCTTTCTCTCCGACCCACGGTTTTATCAGATTGAAAA